>NW_006399800.1:15868045-15928109 GCF_000299155.1 Elephantulus edwardii | reverse complement strand
CTCTTGCTCATATGTTGTTTCATGAAATTCTTCTGTGTCTTCCAATTCCTTTCGATACAATGACTCAGTATATTCCTTCCATCTTCTTTTAATACTTCCGGGATCATTTAACATTCTGCCGAAAGCATCCTAGAAAGTTAGAAAAAGCTTTCTTTAAAAAATTCTTGGAGATTGGTGGCATTTTCCCACCATTCTTTATGTGAGGAGAAGGTGTACAGAGTAGCTGAAATCAGGCCATTTTAGAGGAAATTTAAAGGTCCTCTTGAAGAATGATAAACAATCTGCGTTATGCAGATGTCACAACCTTGTTTGCTGAACCTGGACCTGAAAGAGGACCTGAAGCACTTGCTTTGGAAGGTCAGAGACTTCACTCTTCAGTTTGGATTGAGACTCAATATTAAGAAAACAAAGATTCTCACCACTGGACCAATTGACAGCATCACGATGGGTGGTGAAGAGATTGAGATTGTTCACAGTGTTGGTTTGCTTGGATCCACAGTCAACACTCTTGACACCAGCAACCAGGAAATTAAAAAACGTATTGCAATGGTAAAGTCTGTGGTTAGAGACCTCTCTAAAGTACTGAAGTGCAAAGATGTCAGTCTGGAGACTAAGGTGCGACTGATACATGCCATGGTCTTTGCAATCATTTACTATGCATTCAAGAGCTGGACAATGACTAGAGATTATAGAAGGAGAATTGATGCCTTTGAGCTGTGGTGCTGGAAAAGAGTATTGGATACCATGGACTGCTAGGAAAATGAACAGGTTTGTCCTGGAGAGGGTGAAGCCGGGCTGCTTCTTGGAGGCAAGGATTCTGAAGCTTTGTCTGAGATACTTTGGACATGTTGCAAGGAGGGACCACTCCTTGGAGAAGGACATAATGTTTGGGAGGGTGGAGAGACAGTGCAGGAGAGGAAGACCCTCAATGAACTGGATTGATTCAGTGGCTGGGGTATTAATGGGGACAGGTGTGTCGGAGATGGTGAGATTGGCACAGGATAGCGCAGAGTTAAGGGCTGTTGTACATGGGATCGCTATGAGTCGCAAGCGACTCCAAGGCACATTATAACAACAACTTGTAGATGCCATGTCTCTCTTTCTATATGTAATCTTCTGGTCCATCCCATGAGCTTGATGTAGGGAAGAGTTTTATCTCTACTTCAGAAAATGGGGGGGGGGGGAGAAAAAGAAAGAAGTAGGAAGTTAGAGATGGTTGCCTGGGGAAAGAGCAAAGGGAAATCTAGATTTTAGGTTTCTCTCAATAGAGGTCAATAAAAGGGAAACCAACCACTAGGTTTAAAGGGACTATAAAGAGGCTAGCAGTGACTATTAATTGTTCAAACTAAGGAAGGAATCGTAAATGGTCAGACCAGTGACCCAGCGACAGAGGTCTGTTCATATCCAGGGAACTGCAGTTGGATGATCCTAGTAAAGAAAATTCTAAGTTACTGTTAGGCTATCAAAGAAACTCTTTCTTAACCAAGAATGCCAATCTTATTCAAGTCTCTGAAAGGTCTAGCTAATAAAAAAAACCCTTTAAGATACCTACAATAACTCTTCATGAGGTCAGCAGTGAAGATTTGGAAAGCCTGGAGTGCAGTATCACCACATCACAGCACTTCCCCATCAAGTTAGACCTTTCTTTCTCTTATCTCTCTACCTTATCTCTGGTTTTGTGGAGCTGCAACTTTGGAGGGTTCTAAAATCAGAGTGAAAAGTTCAAATCAAGGTGAAGAGGAACAGACAAAGTAAGGACAGAGGAAATCCCCCTCCCACTGGGAATGTCCCCAGTGTTAGTTGGACATGAACTAGGGAGAAAAGAAACAGAACATTAAATAGAATGCCAACAAGTTTTGGCTCCCCCCCCACCTCCAAATATGAACATTTTAATTGTTAACTTTCAATTATTAACCTGAATGCTGTTTGAGCCTGCAGTGATATCTTGAACAAAAAAGCCTGGCAAACAACTTCTGTTTACCCACAAGAAACTCTATAGTTACTTCTCTATAGCACATGGGACTTCCATGAGTAGAAACTGAAGGATAAATGTTTGGGTTTTGATTCAAATAAGACCATAAATGTTAGTAGGTGTATCTAGATGGTGATTTGCATTTATAAAACATGTCTAGGAATAAACTGTGATGCTACTTTTTTTTTTTTTTTTAGTATATGATTCCAGGAAAAGAAGAATAAGACTATAGATTATATTTAAGAGATAGTAAAATAGTAACAAATAACTTTACATTAATTTCTGCTAGTGAAGTATACTAGTTACATAATTTTTAGTTCACTTTATTCTATTTTCTACAGATAAATACATCTAAAACTTTGACTATTTCTCAGTACGATTTTTACCACATTCTGCAGATTATTATAATTAGTGCTTTCATTCTCAAGCAATTTAGTTTGTCATATCAATTTTTATTTCATCTTGAGAATCTTTAACAGTTTTCAAGGATATAAATTCTTTAGTTTTTTTAAGTTTTTATTTCTAATACTGCATGGTTAGAAATTCTTCCCTGAGTAGTTTCTGTTTTGTAAATAATAAAAATTTTCTTTTTGGCCTAATACGTAGGAACCAAATTCCAATCTGATTAATTAAACTCCTATTTCCATAAACTCAACTCATGACCATAGAAATGGAACTGACTCATTCATAGCTGACCCTCCAGTTTTCAGAGACTGTAAACTGCATAGATTCAAATTGCACTGGCAGATTCAAACTACCAGAAAGGGCTAACTTTGAATTAGCAGCACAACTCCCTGTGGAAGGACTATGCTACCAGAGATGAGAAGTCTCCCTTCTATTCAGTTTTAGGTGCTAGGCTGAGCAAATCATTTGAGAAGCTGGACTCTATGAACAAGAATATGGCATTGGGATTCATCAACAACTCGCATTATGCATATGACACACCTGGTTTGCAATAAATGAAGAGAATTTTAAAACTCACTGCAGAAAACCAGAGTACAGCCTTTAATATGGATTACATCTCAACATCAAGAAAACAAAAATTCTCACCACTGGACGAATAGGAAACATCTTGCTAATGGAGAACAGATTGAAGTTGTTACCTATTTCACCTTACTTGGATCCACAGTCAATGTCCATTGCAGCAGCACCAATCAAGAAATGAAAAGACATGTTGCATAGGGGAAATATGCTGTTAAGGACTTCTCCAAAGCTCTAAAGAGCAGCCAAGTCCGTGCAGAGAATAAGGTACACCTGCTTCAAGCCATGGTCTTTTCACTTACTCACTAGACATTGCATTTGCATTATAGTGTTGGAGAAGAGTACCAAAAATGCTATGGACAACAAAAAGAATGAGTAAATAGGTCTTGAAGTAAGTACAACCAGGCAACTAGGGTGATCCTTAGAGGCAAGGAGTGTGAAATTTCATCTCACATACGTTGGGCATGTTGTTAGGAGGGGGCCAGTCCTTGGAAAAAGACATTATGCTTGGTCAGTGGGGGGGGGGGGGGGGGGGGAAGATCCTCAAAGCAGTGACTGTATCAATAGGTCAAGTATATGAGAGACAATGAGCATGGAATAGGATACGGTAACATTCAGATCTGTTATTAATGGGATCTTTATGAGTCATAGTCAATTGAATGGCACCTAACTATAATGCTCTGGTGGCCTACTAGCAAGAAGCTGCACTGCAATCCCGAAGGCATACACCAGCCGCTCCGCGGAAGAGGGATAGTCTCTTCCTGTGCACTTAACTGCCTCTGAAAACCCACCAGAGGGTCAGCTACAGCAACAACAACAACAGCAACAACAACAACGATTTCGAAATCTGTGTACAGAGTCACACATACTCCCTTGGCTCCTTCCAGCAGCTCTGACTGCCTTCAAATTTTCTGTTTTGTTTTAAGCTGACAGAATATAATATTCTTAGGTTGTATATGTGCATCGCAATTATGACCTTTCCAAATTCTTGAGGATTCCCCCCACCGCCCCCACCCCTCCCCATCTGTTCTATGTTTTGTTTCAATTTGTATTTGTTTAGTACAGCTTTTATTTCATTGATTTTTTCTAAGTTGTTTCCAGTCTATTGATTATTATGTTGACATTCTTCACTGATGTTACTATGTTTTGAATACTTTTTAAAATTTCCTTTAATTTTCTCTCCCATCTATTTGTTGAAATATTCTGTCAATTTAAAATTTTGTCTACATTGTCCATTAAAGCTGTTAACATTTCTTTTAAAAATTTCCTAAAAAAAAATTTTCCTAAGTATAACATTTATTTCACATTTAAGACTTTTCCAGTTATTAGTTCTGTATCTTAGCAGTATGTTCTTAATTTCTTGATAGTTTGAATACCTCAGAATTTTTTGTCGGAAACCGTGTCTCTCGTTTTGAAGAGCTGAAATGGAGATATACAGAATTTTGACTCTTAATTTGTCATTCCTCCCTTCTGTTAGAAATCTGTTGTAGAGATTTGAGGTGATGTAGGGAAGAGTATGGTGAGATTCAATATGTAGGTGAATGACAGTTAGCCTCAGTGGACCAGGGATTGAAAATTTCTCCACCAGTATCTTTTATTCTGGTTGGAAGCTTGTTTGTGTGAATATTTTTCTTTATGTCTGTTCCACATTTAACTTTTTGTCTTTTCCGCTATTGCTTATTATTTTCTAGCGAATTACAGGGACTTTCTCACACATTTACATAGTTCAAGGCTCTGCCTACAATTTGAAAGCATTTTTCTATGTAGCTATTTTTTATTTTCCCAATGGAACCTTTGCTCTAGAATTCCATATTCCAAAGATAAAATTTCTAGCCTCTCTGACAGTCTTGAATTTTCCCCCCTGGCATCTCAAGTTGATAACAATGAGGTTTCTGCTTGAGTCACAGCCTAGAAGTCTCAGTTTATTATGTAGAATTTTATTCAATCACTGTTTTAAATATGACTTCAGTTATACTTTGTGATCTACAACAGACATCATTCTTGGTTTGGAGGTTCTAGCAGGAGGGAGTATATCCTTGACTGAAGGATGGTCTTCCTTCTGTTGGGAATGGTTGTCCTCTTCAACTGAACTCACAGCTTCGGGAGGGACACATAAATCAGTGGAAGAAGAAGGGGACACTGGCTTAGCCAGCCAGAACAGTCGAATCAACGCTGGTGATCAATGTGGTGACAGATGTTGCAGCCAGATCCCCTCACATCCCAGACATCATTCCTTGTTTAATATTTCCACAGATTCAAAATAAAATCTTCTTCCAAGGTTTTCGAGGGTAATTCCTCCCCCTCTTTTTCTGCCTATGACTAGTCGAAGATTGTGTGGCTTGTGCATGATAAGGCAGGGTTCATATCTGGTGTTCATAGATCCTCTATGAGTTGTAGTTGACTTGATGGTAACCAAAAACAAGGAGAAGTAATCTGGGGTCTAAAATTTGGGGCATGTTATTAGAAAGGGACAGTCTCTGAAAAAGGACAGCATGCTCAGAGAAGTGAAGAGTCAGTAAAGGAGAAGACCTCAACATGATGGATTGACACTGTGATTGTAACAATGGGCTCAAGTGTGTCAGAGATAAGGAAGATGGCACAGGATAGACCCCATTGTTCATAGGGTCACCAAGAGACGTCGTCGACTCCACAGCACCTAATAACAATTACAACAAGAAGAGCTTCTTATAAAGACTTTCAAGATCTTATTCTCAGCCCTACATTTAAAAGTATCTAATCCTCTAACTCCTATTGTTGTTGTTGTTGACATATGCCTTTAAGTTGCCTGCGACTCATAGTGACCTTATGTACAACAGCCCTAAACCCTGATCTATCCTATGCCATCCTCAGTCTCTGACACACCCACCCTCATTACCCCAGTCACTAAATCAGTCTACTTCCTAGAGGGCCTTCTTCTCCTGCACTGTCCCTCCACCTTCCCAAGCACGATGCCCCTCTCCAAGGACTGGTTCCCCCTTGCAACATGTCCAAAGTATGTCAGATGGAGCTTCAGAATCCATGCCTCCATGGAGCAGCCTGGTTTAATCCTCTCCAGGATGAACCTGTTTGTTTTCTTAGCAGTCCATGGTATAGTCAGTACTCTTCTCCAACACCACAGCTCAAAAGCATCAATTCTCCTTATATCCTCCCTAGTCATTGTCCAACTCTGACACATCACAAGCGATTGCAAAGACTGAGGCTTGGGTCAGGCACACCTTAGTCCCCAGAGTGACACCATTGCTCTTTGGTACTTTGGAGAGGTTCCCTAACAGCAGACTTTCCTACTCCAATTAATCTTTTAATTTCCTGGCTACTGGTGCCAAGAGTGTTGACTGTGGAGCCAAACAAACTAAAGCTGTTAACAATCTCAATCTTTTCACCTATGCATTCCTGAAATTCTATAACTAGTATTGTTGTTCTTATGTGCCGTTGAGTTGCTTGCAACTCTAGTGACCCTATGTTCAACAGCCCTGAACCCTGCTCTATCCTGTGCAAATCACACTGCCTCTGACACACCCATCTCGATTACCCCAGTCACTGAATCAATCCACCTCATAGAGGGTCCTCCCCTTCTGCGCCGTCCCTCCACCCTCCCAAGCATGATGTCCCTCTCCAAGGACCTGTCCCTTCTTACGACACGTCCAAAGTATGCCAGACGAAGCCTCAGGATCCTTGCCTCCAAGTAGCAGCCTGGTTAAGCCCTCTCCAGGATGAATCTGTTCGTTTTCTTGGAAGTCCATGGTACATTCAATACTCTTCTCCAGCACCACAGCTCAAAGGCATCAATTCTCCTTCTGTCCTCCCTAGTCATTGTCCAACTCTCTGATGCATAACAAGTTATTGCAAAGACCATAGCCTGCATCAGATGCACCTGAGTCTCCAGAGTGACACCATTGCTCTTCAGTACCCTGGAGTGGTCCCTAACAGCAGACTTTCCCATCGCAATATGTTTTTTTTTACTTCCTGGCTACTGGTGCCAAGAATGTTGACCATGGAGCCAAGCAGACTAACAATCTCAATCTCTTCACCATCCATCCTGAAGCTGCCATTTGGTCCAGTGGTGAGAATCTTTGTCTCCTTGACATTGAGCTTCAATCCATACTGAAGGCTGCAGTCCTTGACCCTCTGCAGCAAGCATTTCAGGTCATCTTCAGTTTCAGCAACAGGGTTGTGTCATCTGTATAATGCAGATTGTTGATAGATCTTCCACCAATCCTGACGCCACACTTCTCCTC
Source organism: Elephantulus edwardii (assembly GCF_000299155.1). Classification (NCBI taxonomy): domain Eukaryota; kingdom Metazoa; phylum Chordata; class Mammalia; order Macroscelidea; family Macroscelididae; genus Elephantulus; species Elephantulus edwardii. The sequence goes on along the minus strand of NW_006399800.1, from coordinate 15,920,921 downwards.
ATAGAGCCCAGCCTCTTGGATAATCTGTTCTGCATACAGGTTGAAAAGTTATGGAGATAAAACACATGCATGGTGTACGTCTTTCCCAGTTTTGAACTATGCACTGTTTCCTTGCTCTGTTCTGACGACTGCCTCTTTGTCCAAGTATAGGTTTCGCATTAGAACGATCAAGTGTTCTGGGATTCCCATCCTTCCCAGAGTCAGCCACAGTTTGTTATGATCCACACAGTCAAACACATTTGTATAATCAATAAAACACAGATAGACATTCTTCTGGTATTCCCTGCTTTCAGCTTAGATACATCTAACATCAGCTACAATATCCCTAGTACCATGACCCCTTCTAAACCTAGCCTGGACTTCTTTTCGGATAATCTTCAGTAGAATCTTGCTTGCATGTGAAATCAATGATATTGTTCTATAGTTTCCACACTCTGTTGGGGCACCCTTCTTCAGAATGGGAACAAATATAGATCTCTCCCAGTCAGTTGGCCAAGTGGTTGTTCTCCAGATTTCTTGGCACAACTTGGTGAGCACATCCAGGGCCACATCTACTAACTGAAATATGTCAAATGGTATACCATCTATTCCTGGGGCCTTATTTTTTTGCTATTTCTTTCAAAGCAGCTTGAACTTCTTCTTTTATCATCATAGGCTCTTTCTCATATGTGATTTCATTAAATTCTTCTGTGTCTGCCAGTTCCTTTTGATACAGTGACTCAGAATATTCTTTCCATCTTCTTTTAATACTTCCTGGATCACTTAATATTCTGCCGAAAGCATCCTTGATTATAGCAACTCGAGGTTTGAATTTGTTCTTCAATTCCTTAAGCTTAAGAAATGCTGAGCGAGTTCAGCCCTTTTGATTTTCTGACTCCAGCTCCTTGCACATTTCGTTGTAATATTTTGCTTTGTTATCCCGTGCTGCCCTTTGGAATCTTCTGTTCAGCCCTTTAGTATCTTGAATTCTTCCTTGTGCTTTAGCTTCTCTGCGCTCCAGTGCAATATTCACAGTTTCTTCTGACATCCATTTTGACCTTCTCTTCCTCTCCTGTCTTTGTCTTTCTGACCGTTTGTACTTCTTGGATGATACATTTGACATCCTCCCACAACTCATCAGGTCTTCGCTCATTAGTGTTCAAGGCCTCAAACCTGTTCCAGAGATGGTTCTTTTCTTGTTGACAACCTTCATTGCAAATATAAACCACAAGTTTATCAAGTTTCCCATATTCAGCTAGCATTTCAGCATTGCCTCTTTTTCTAGTTTTATACTGTTATTCTTCTTAGCATCACTTTAGGTGAGGTTCACATGTCAGCTGTTAACTAAAAGGTTAGTAGTATGAGTCCATCCAGACACAGGTTGAAAGAAAGGACTGGAGATCTGCTTTTAAAAGTTAGCCACTGAAAACTCTGTGGAGCACAGCTGTACTCTGATACAGGCCAGGACAACTGTGATTTGGAATCACGTCAGGGGCAACAGAATTTGTTTAAGTTGAATTTAGGGAGTGAAAACAAATTGCTTATATGTTTGTCTCTCATAGCACAGTATTATTTTTATCTTCTATTTTTTAAATTAAAACCCCTACATGTTTTAAACAGAATGTTTCTATCTTAATTAGATAGTGCTGCTAGAAGGACCACAAGGGGTACTAAAAAAAACCCCTTCAATATCATGGCTCTTGAATCAGCTTCTCAGAGTGACCCTCCATTAGGTTCCCATCTTGCTCCTTTGGACCTGCTAGAGGATCCAAACCAATGGAGACAGGGAGTCTTTGAGTTAACAGCAGAACTCACTCCAGCAGGCCTGGTAGACTACTCCACTAGAGCTCCCAAGAAGATGCCTTTAACAAACAGGAGATCTATTTCCTTACAGTTTAGGAAGTTAGAAGTCCAAATTCAGAGTTCTAAGTCTAGAGGCAGGTGGTCCTTCTTTCTTGGTTGTGGAAATTCCCCAAGTGTCTTGTCTTTCCCCAGTGTCAAGAAGGTCTCTCTGCGCCTTAGTCCAAAAGGACGAACTCCACTCCTGACCCAGGTTTCTTGGTACTGAGGTCTTCTCTTTCCCTTTGCTTTCCTTTTTTTTTTTTATCTTTTGTGACATAAAAGGTGTTTCCATAGGAAAATTTTCCTTACATCTATCACGGCTATGCTGTGTTCTACCTAAACTCTCTTACAACTACTTAGTTTATCAGTTATGGGGGATTATTATACAGTTTCCACATTATATTATGATACATATGTATTTTGAGGAGGCACAATCCAATTCTTGACAACCCCTTTAAAATTCCAATACTTGCATTGTCAGGGTCTTTTCTAATTTGAGTGCAGGACTATCCTAAAGTTTAGTACTGGTCAGAATTTAATGCATATAAGAGAGGGTATTTCATTAAAAACAGGTTGGTAATTGAAGCAGTGCTGCTAATATCCATTATCATACCATTTTCATCTTGTTTTTCTCTTCTCCAATTATTTTGAAATGTGATCAAGGGAGTGTTAGTTGCTTATTTGTTTTGACTCCCTTATGTGCTGTGTGGCACTGGAGTAGAAATTTCTGGAAAAAAGTTGACTTCATCCCATCTTTGCTTTTGTGTTTGAGTTATTTTTAATATTTTTATTGTAAATATTTTGTAATAAACCTGTAGTGAAAAGAATCACAATGTCATTTCTTATTACAAGCAGGATTGTGGGAACAAAATGTACAATTCTTTGATTAAAAGTATTTCCCACTGGCCTAAAAAAAAAAAAGTCAATTATGAACAACAGAGGTGTAAATGAACTGAAATTATTAACATATATATCAATTCTACGATAACCTGTGTAACCATGAAATTGTGGTTTCTCCAGTTATTGTTCTCTAAAAGTGTGGGGGCGGGGTGAGGCTTACAATCGCTTTCAATAGAATATGCTTAATTTGACCTTACGTTACATGTGCCACTTCAGAACTTGTTTCAAAGAAGTGGGAATAAAACTGACCTAGCAACTATTTTGTTCATACCTGTCACTCTAGCATGCAAAGGTACGTGGGGAACTTAGCATGAACTACAGTTTGCTGTAGAGAGTTTTACTTACTCTCTTAACTTATGAACATAATTTTCTCTGAAAAAAAAAGTCATAAGAGTATTTTTGGGTTTTAATCTTACCAAAGAACCCAGTATAACTGAATTTGTACACATCCTCAATACTTACTATTTTTCTGAGCACTTGTAAATTCAGCATGTGTTCAGCAATCTCATATATTTATGGTTTGCTGCTGTTGTTGTGGGACAGCAAGTCATCATTGACCCATAGCTGCCCCTCCAGCAGGTTTTCAGAGGCAATAAATTACACAGAAGGAAACTGCTGATGTTTCTCCTATGGATTACATACCTTTGGAATGGCAGCACAATTCCTTACTACTAAGCATATGATTATTGTTGTTGTTGTTATGCGGCTTATAGCGACCCTGCGTAAAACAGCCCTAAACCCTGCTCTATCCTGTGCCAATTTTATTGTCTCTGGCACACAAATTCCCATTTTTCCAGTCCCTCAATCAGTTCATCTCTATTAGTGAAGAATAATTCACATTTTTTCAATTTCCAATCAACAAAAGATTAGTTTGTCCATACGTGGTTATTATTATTCTTTAAAAATACCCCAAAGACCAAAAAGCTCAAGGATACTGTTCAAAATAATAAATCAATCAATTAGGAGAACTACTGTATAATGTTTTGACTGGGTTTATGAGGAACAAAGACAAATTGGGCAGAATTCAGTATTATGCTGGAGAAGTGTCAGGAAAAAAAAAAACAAACAAAACACATCGAAAGTTGCCTACCTGAGTATGCCCAAGGGCCTACAGTTCTTTATTCAGAAATGAGATAGAATGTAGTTGCTATCACCATGTACAGAAAGATTTATTACAAGATGTATGATTAATTGCTCTTCACCTTTGCTGAAAGAGAAGGAAAAAAGTTTAAAGGTTAAAATACAGGGTAGACATTTAACTAATACTTAACAAATAGCCACAAATGCTGATAAATGGTCTTTAGAATACTTTTGATGGGACACATTTCTTGGGGAGAGGAGTTTTATATGTAGCAATCTTCTTTGTTACAAATGAGACAGGCTCTGTCTTTAAAGCAGAGGCTTCAGCTGGGTAGTTGTATTCCACAGAGCCCCTGCAGACCTGTGAATCCCCTGAGCTACTTCTGTCCCTGGCCTTGTAATGCTGGGAGGCAACCAGACACAGTCAAGTATCTGTCCTTTCAGGTTCTCCAGCATCTAGAGGAGACAGTACCATCAGCAGCAACAGCAGCATCTCTTCTAACTGAATAGTTCCCAGAAAGGTGAGTCAGGTCAGCCTGTATCTCCATGCTTCCCTTTCCTTTAGCTTTCACTGAGTGCACACGCAGGAGCCCTGGAGACTGGCGACCTAAGGGCACCCTTCCCTCCTCAGCCTCCAATTTAAGCTGTGACTTGAGGACAAATGAGTAGGTAGCTGGTACTAGGTAGAAGTGAGCCGCCGCCGCCGGGATGCGCTCAGGGAGGAATGAGTTGCACCAACACCACCCGGTCCTTCTCGCCATCCGGCTGGGACTCAAGCGCTCCCAGCGTGCTGGACGCCCGCCACTCCCGGAACGAGCGTCCCACCGCGCGCTCTCCTTCCCGGCTCTCGGCTCCCGCGGGAGGGCGCGTGGGATGATGCTCCGGTGCCGGTGCCTTCCCCAAGCTCCCGCATCCGGAACCGCCCTAGGCGGCACCACCGCAGCCACAGCCGGGGAGGGAGAGAGGAAAAAAGGGAGGGGGGGCTGGCGCGGCTCGGGAGGAGGTGGCGAGGTGGGGAGGGAGGAGAAAAGGGGGAGGGCGTCTCTCTCCGTCAAGCCTCCGCCTCTCCTCTGCCCTGCCGCCGGCGACTCCGGATTCCCCTCCACACCGTCTCCTCGTCCCTCGCGCCCTTCTCCGCCCACCTCCCTGCAGCGCGCAGCGGCGGGCGCCGGGGGCGGCGGCGGTGGGCGTGTGCGCGTGTGAAGGACGCCACCTCTCGCTCCTGCTTTCGCAGGCGGCGGCGGCGGGCCGCAGGGCATCTCGCTAGGGCAGCGGCGGCAGCGACGGCGGCTGAGTCCAGAGTCCCGCCGAGAAGATGCTCAAAGTCACGGTGCCCTCCTCTGCCTCGTCCTGCTCCTCAGTCACCGCCAGTACAGCGCCCGGCGCGGGGAACCTCGTCCCGGATTACTGGATCGACGGCTCCAACAGGGACGCCCTGAGTGATTTCTTCGAGGTGGAGTCGGAGCTGGGACGGTAAGGCGCGGGGCGGCGCCGGAGACGCGGGCGCGGGGATCCCTGCTCGACTCCGCGGCGCGCGGGGGGCGCCCTGCACCGCCCTGGCCCGGAGCTCTCGGAGCGGCTCAGGCTCCTGGAAAAGCCCATGGCCAGCTTCCGGAGTCTCACCCTCTAGCAGCAACAACCCCAGAGGAAAGGGAGCTGACCTTCTTGTCTTTGAGTTTCTCCCCTCCTAGGGTCTTGGAGAGACGTTCAGGTGCACCTCTGGTCTCCCCCAGGGACCCCGGCGCTGAGACCGGTGTAGCTGCAAGCAGCAGCCCCAGGTCTCTGCCACCCTCCCACCTCCTAGCCGGCTGCCACTTCCCTTGGGTGACAGCTCTCGCTGCACGTGGGCCCTGTTTTCTCTATTGATGTCTTTGCTAACAATTACAGCTTGCCAGAGGATCCTGTGCTTGCAGTTGTTTAGGGAAGGGGGAGGGAGGCGAAGGATGCCCCTCCAAATCACGACAGAATTATTAAATTAGATTCCTCCTCCTCTCCTTCACCAAGCTCTCCAAACCAAGTGGTACTAGAAATTAAACTTAAATACTAGCTTCCCTGCCGAGTCTGCTCAGGAGTGAAGGGGGAAGAAATGAATCATTTAAGAGAGTTGAAGGCAGAATAATGAACTAATGTGGCTGTAAAGAGAAGCGGCGCATGGGGTCCAGGCAGTGGTAATTAGTGAGAGGAGTTCTGCAGCTCTTCTTTCATGTGCTGGAGTGATTTATTTGAATTATGTATGCAAAAAGCCATTGCCCATGGCCTGCAGAAATGTCCCTCAACTCTCCTCTGAAAAACCACACAGATTGCAATTTTGACTTGTAAATAGGTTCTTAAATTTTTTATCTATTGAAATTCTTTTCGTTTCCCTCTCCCCTTTCATTTCTTTTCTGTATCCGTATGTCAGAATTCTTAAATACTCATTGTAGATTCAGATTCTTTTCGAAGTTGAAATTACAAGAAATTTCAACTGTTGATAAGTTTCAGTGTTTGTCTATACTTCTTTGCAATTTCATTTTCTTTTCTTTTCCTTTTTTCCCCCAATAATTTTGCTCACAGTCTTGTTCTTCTTGCTGCCATTGGTGCCACAGGGTAGGATTCTGGATGTTGGTACTTAGTGGGAAGTTGTAACTTTTAAGTGTCTTTCTCCTGCCCCAGACCCCATATGATGGTATTACTAAGGCCTCATTGAGTAAGAAGGATAGATAAAAAAGGCATTATGTCTGAATGAAAAGTTAGTAATTTGTCCCTTTAAAAATTCTGAGGAGTATTTTTAATAATATATACATAAGGCTTTTTTCTTTGACCTGATTTCTGCATTTTTGTCAGAAGCATTACTATTGGATGCATACATTGGGAGATGGAACTTCAATTCTCTATCTGTGTAAGGTTTGCCTTCATTGTATGAAGCTCTGCAGAGGAGCATTATAAACTTCTGATGAAGGATGTAATCCACTTCAGATTGTTTACTTGGTGGTGCAGAAACTGCCACTCTGGAGAGGAAGTGCCTAAGGTGCTGGGACTGTCCCAGCAGCAAATCTAACTGCTTTCTGAGTAACCTTTATTCCATATACCTCTGATAGGCTCCAACTACTGTCAGTGCTTATTGTCTTTATGAATGGTAAGTGTTGCCTCAAGAAATTTCCTTCACCATGAGGAGAGAGAATAGTGGGTAGAACAAAAATTGCCAGCCGTACACTTTTAAAAGACCAAGGAATTTGAAAATTTTTTAAAGCTTGGTATCAGTATTTTGCAGTTGTTTTTCAAGACTCATATGGATCTTATATATCACTAACACATGGACTCTGAAACCTAGTTTTTGGATTACTTTGAAATATCAAAGAATTAAAAATATTTTTAGAAAAATGTAAAAGCTCTTACTACTTCTGTTATGGCTTTCAGGAGTAATGCCTCTTGTTAATTAGATTTTCTGTGGATGCCATTTAATGAAATGTTTGAGAAATAACACTTCTTGATAATTTTTTCCCTAGAAAATCAAGGTGAAACTCAAGATGTTACTGGTGTTTCAGTTACATTCGGTAACATTTAGTATTATTAATAACCTTTAGAGCCAGAGAGTACACCAGAGTTAAAATTGTAGACATTGACTGAGCTGCAAAATCCCCTCCCTGGTGTGCTGAGAATGTTGATGTTGGTTTCAAGTCTTACTCTCAGCCTTAGACTACATCTTCCTGCCTACGATAACAGTAAGGAAAATACAATTAACTAACTAATAGGAGATTTGTCATGTAGTGCTAAAAGAACATTGCACTTGGTTTGTGTAATACCTTTGTGGATAGTTTTAGGGTATAGAGAGTGCTCTCAAAATTACATTAATTAAGGAGTACAGTGTTCTTCCATTGGTACAATGATGTATTTATAAACTAATGACTCCTAAATTCAAGACTTTTGTGGCATTACACACTGGGGAAATGGACCCTGCGGATGTGTTTGGAAATATCCAGTGAAACCAAACCCAACTCAGTGGATTCTGACTTTTTCCAAGCCTCTAGGACAGAACAGAGCTGCTCTATTAGAGTTTTCAAGGCTATCTATCTTTATCGAAGCCAATTACCACATGTTTCTTCTACAGGCACAAACCCAACTTTTTGGTTAGCAACCAAATATTTAACCAGTGAACCAGTGCTCCTGTTGGGGAATTTAAGAAGGAACTACATTCCCGTAATATAACCATCTGAATGTTGCCTGCAAAGGCTTGAAACTAGCTCACAGTATGAGTCACACATTGTCTTCCAGACCAGGATAAGAGTAGTAGAATTTTGGGGGCTGAGGGATTGAGGGTGGATAATAAAGGCAGGGGAAGAATGAGTTGGAGATGAATTATTTAAGAGTATCAAGCAAATTATGCTCTGTAATCACATTTGAAAATACAGCATAGTTGATAAAGTTGGTCATAAAGTTTTGAAAAACCCTGCCATGCCGACAGATTCAATTCTACTAAAAAATATAAATTGGCAATGATCCTATTCAGGGTTCCAGATCCTTAGAGAGTAGTTGGTAGTTTGCCCAGAGATTTGAGAAATATGCATTTTAAAGGCTTTTTCAAGAGAGAAGGAGCCTACTTCTGATGCACATTCTGTCCAGTGGTTTGGCAGATGGAGTGAGGGATTTGGCTTGACTTGCTTTATGGTGGGCATCTGGTACTGGGCAATCAAACATATGTCTTGTTTTTTTCAGTTATGTCCTACTATTTATTTCTGCCTCTGTCATGAGTTGCTATAAAACCAGATACAGTTCTGAACTTACAAGTTCAGGGAAACCAAATGAAAGATAACCAGGACAGATGGAGAAAAGTGTGTTAAATTCTTTTGCAATCAATTTTAAAATTCTTCTTCCTTCTATTTATTTTAGTTTCTTTAGGCTGGTTGCTTTCAGTTTTTCTCTGACACTTTCCTCACCTTCTTCTCTGAACCTAGTTCATTTAAAAAAAAAATAATAGATTTACATGGCTACCAAACTGAAGCATAATTATGTAAGTTCCCTTGCTCTCTGTATTCTTGGTTAAGAACCAAATAGAATTAGATAGTGAGGGGGGCTGTGTATGTAGATCAATGGGTGGTACTGTGCATAAGTATAAAACTGAAACAAATTTCATATATGTGTTTATTCTTAATACTGTGAATTTAATATTTTCAATTCAATGGCTTTGATTCTACTCTAGTTTGTTAAAAAAAATTGGCTGAATCCTTGTAATTTGATATCCCACTAATGGGTTATAATTCAGTTTGAGAAGTGCTGTTTGAAGCCACAGACTTGTGTGGTCCAGATTAAAGCAACACTTCACTGAGGCAGAGTCATTTTATAAATACCCTGCAGGCCAACTGGACCATGGCAGCCTGCTCTTCTTGGAGATCTTGATCCCCCTTGGACCTGAAACCTGACACTCATGCTCTTTGGTTGGGTGACTTCAGGGAGAGGGTAATCATCTGTGCCTGTTTATCTTCTCCTTAAAACTCATGTAGCTGTGACCCCAATCTCATTCAGCTTTGGTTTCCTTTCTCCGCTATAGGAGTTTTGATAACTGCCACTCTTGTAGATGGGAGGTGTAGAAAATAATAATGCTGCTTTTCTCTTGGCAAAGTTCTTTGTGGCTATGAAATGAAAGGGATTCAGTTTCACCTTCGCTATCATTTTCCCACAGGCCTGTCAAAATTAGGAGTGAAATCAAGTTTAGCTGAAAAGCATGAAATGTCTCCAACCTATATTGACACCTAAAGTTTAACTGCATAATAAATGCTAAGTTTGCAAATTCACTTATTATAAAAAGCCCTTTAAAAGTCAAGTGATATGATAGCCATTATCATAAAGACTATGATAAGATCATTGTTATAGAAAACACTATTTTTCCATATTTAAATTCTGTTACAAGATTAAAAATAAGTCCTTATTTGGATACATACACATGCAGGTGTCTGCTTCTAAACTGTTTTAGAGAGTTTATGAAAGAAAATGCTAACCACAAAATTACTTCAAAGGGCTTTCCTGTAAGCTCTTTGTCTTCCAAAACAGATATTGTACTTTATGTGTTCAAAGCAAGCAAGAGCAAATTATGAAGTGGCCATCAAATGAACTCTTTTAACTATCAGTTGTTATTATTATTTACTGGCTTAAAATAATTCTTTTCAGATTTCCTTCTAGGAAAACTATTACATCTAATAAAAATAATGTTGAATTCTTAAACTTTCAAAGTTAGTTTTATTCAGCAAAAGGTGATGTTGAATTGATTCAGTGAACACTCTTAATTCAGAGCGAAGTGGCACTTTACATCATATCAAGAGCAGCTAAAATTAAGATTTGACTTATGTCATTCATTACCTTAATTATTTTTATCTTTTGATAACCTAGGATCATATGAATATTTCATCCCTCCATTTAATTAAGTTAGCTCTAAATATTGCTCTTGTAACATAGTCTGTAGGTGACACTACTAACTCAAGGACTGACCTACCGCCTTCTCTGATGGTTTGAATCCACCAATAGCTTCTGAAAGATTTCCTTTCATGTGATTTACAGCCTCTGGAAAACCAGCTACGGGGTCGGCTATGAGTCAGTTCTAACTCCACAGCAGTGCTAAGTATGAATGTGTGCAGTGGGCACACGGAGGACACATGTCCTCAGGACAGCTGTTTTCTTTAGTTACTAATACAGTACTGGTTATATGAGTGATACAAAATAGTGAAATGTTTGAGTGGGACATTCAGGCATAATTTCATCAGTGTTAAAGATCAAGAAAGGAAAGGAATAATGTCCAGAGAGAGAACGATCCATAAAGGGGGATTAAATATGATCTGTATTTCTTTTTCTTTAAAGTTTTTTCATCGAACTGTAATAGACATTCAGAGCCAGAATATATTTTTGTTGTTGTCGGAGACTAGTTTGTATACCATAGAATGTTTTGTATCTTTGGCGTCTATACACGAGACGCAGTACAATCTTTCTCTCAAGTTGTGACAATCAAAATGTTTTTGTTTGTTGTCATGTGACATTGAGTCTCCTGCAACTCATAGCAACCCTATATTCAACAGCCCTAAACCCTGCTCTGTCTTACTGTCTCTGACACACCTACTCCCATTATCCCAGTCACTGAATCTCATAAAGGGTTTTCCTCTCCTGTGCTGTCCCACCACCCTCCCTAGCATGACGTCCCTCTCCAAGGACTGGTCTTTCCTTGCAACATGTCCAAATATGTTTATTTTTTTTTAAAAAATCTTGTCTTGCTGATTCCCACTCATATTACCTTATGAAAGTCAATAGAATTACTCTTTGTAGAATTTCAGTAGTTTAGTTGTTTTTTGGAAGACCTTTCTTTTGAGTGTGTACTTGAACTTGAGTTGAGAGTCTTTGCATTAGTAGCCATATGCTTACCGATTTTCACCACCTAACTTTAGGGGGCTTTGGTGGCCTAGCGGCAAGACACTGTGCCGCAATTCTGAAGGCGCATGATTTGAGTCCATCAGCTGCTCTGTGGGAGGAGGATGGGCATTCTTCTCCGGTGTAATTAACTGCCTCTGAACACCCACTGGAGAGTCAGCACTGGGTCGGTTCTGACTCAGTGCACACAACAACATCCTCACGTTCCTCACTGAATCATGGTGACTTCCGTCTGGTTTCCAAGATCATAATGGGGAGAGATTGCTTCTCCTTTCTCTCACAGAGCTGTGACCTTTCAGTCAGTGGCCTAACACTTAACCTACCTCAGTGTTTTGTATCTCTAGACTTTATAAAATATCTTTGAGGACGAAGTGTCATTATCTTTTTACTCTCTTTCGAGAAAGAACCACTCTTTTAAAAAGCTTGAAGCTAGCCTTATACATGAGTTTCTTTTAGTTGTGTAGGTGGTAGTGGTGAACATAAAAAGGTTAATTCATTTAACTTTATTGAATATCTGTGTTAGCCAAATGTTTCCCTCATTTCCATGTAATATCCTCAAGATTTCTATAATATGTGCATGCTACCTGTGCTATAATTTACTCAATGCTATTGTTTGTTGATTTTATTAAGTGCTTGTGAGTACAACTTACAGTGACCCTATGCACAACACATCTGAATCCTGTCCTTCCTATCTTGTGCCATCCTCATTATCCTTGACACATTTGAGCCCATTGCCACAGATCCATCTTATTGAGGACTTTCCTTTTCTTCACCGTCTCTCTATTTTTCGAAGCATAATGTTTTTCTAAGAAATAGCATCTCCTACTGGGATGCGTTTTTTTAAAACATTTACTGTTTTTTTCTGGTGTACCATCAATTCAGATCTGACTGGTATAGAAGGAGAGATTGTCTTTTCTTCTCCAGCAAAGCATCTGGTGTATTCAAACCATGTGCCTCGGGGATTGCAGTGCATCTTCTTGCCACTAGGCCACCAGAGCTCCCTGAAATAGCCTCTCCTAACAATATGTCCAAAGTATATTTGAGAAAATTCTCACCACTGGACCAATTGGTAGCATCAGGCTGGATGGTGAAGAGATTGAGATTGTTCACAGCTTCAGTTTGCTCGGCTCCACGGTCAACACTCTTGGCACCAGTAGCCAGGAAATAAAAAAAACGTATTGCGATGGGAAAGTCTGCGGTTAGGAACCTCTGCAAAATACTCAAGAGCAACAGTGTCTCTCTGGAGACTAAGGTCTGCCTGATACAGGCCATGGTTTTTGCAATCACTTGTTATGCATCAGAGAGTTGGACAATGACTAGGGAGGATAGAAGAATTGAGACCTTTGAGCTGTGGTGCTGGAGAAGAGTATTGAATGTACCATGGACTGCCAAGAAAACAAACAGATTCATCGTAGAGAGGGTTAAACCAGGCTGCTCCTTGGAGGCAAGGATTCTGGGGCTTCGTCTGACATACTTTGGACATGTAAGGAGAGACAGGTCTTTAGAGAGGGACATCATGCTGGGTAGAGTGGAGGGACAGCGCAGGAGGGGAAGACCCTCTATGAAGTGGATTGATTCAGTGACTGAGGTACACGGGATGGGTGTGTGAGAGGCAATGAGATTGGCACAGGATAGAGCAGGGTTTAGGGCTGTTGTACATAGGATCTCTATGAGTCGCAAACGACTCGATGGCACATAACAACAACAACCTTGCCTCCAAGGAGCACACTGTTGCATTTTCTTTAAGACATATCTGTTTGTTGTTTTTTGAAATTCCATTTATATGCCTCTTAACACCACAACTCAAATGCATTGATTCTTCTTCTGTTACTCTTATTCATTTTTCAGCTTTCAGATGCAAAGTAGGTGATTAGAAAAATTGTGGCTTGACTCAGGTGAACCTTAGTCTTTAAATTGACATTATTGTTCTTCAGGACTTTGGAGAGATTCCTGATAACTGATTTTTCCTATGTTGTATGACCATGATCTCCTGAGTGCTGGTACCAAGAGTGTTGATTATGGATCAGAGTTAAATTAAATCCTTGACAACTTGAATCTTTTTTTCCACCTATCATGATGTTGTCTATTGGCCCAATGGAAAAGGTTTGTCTTGTTTAAAACGTCATATTTTTGCTAACCTAAATTAATTTGCAAAGAATACTTACTTCCAGTAATAGAAAGACAGCATCCTTATATAAAAATAGAAACAAATTGTTGCAATAAAAAGAAATACATTTTTTTAAGTTGTAGCTAAATATGTATAAAGCTCCAAGCCAGAAAATTCTTTCTTACAAAAGAGAGATTATCAATTATTAGCAGAGTTGGAAGCATGGTAACACAAATTGAGGTTTCCCCCAGGATTTAATTAGAGAATAATGCTATCGTTATATAATTTATTGGTACTTAGTTCTATTTTTGTGTCACCTAGAGTTCTGTCTATTATGGGTCTAGTCTTTTGAGTTGACAATGCAGTTTATGTGTATTGGGTGGAGGAGAGGCAGTGGGCAAGGTGATTAATGTGAATAATGTTCTGCTCCTCTCGGCCAAGTGTATAGTTACTTATTATAAGGGCTTCAGCAATATACCCAATGTTGTTTCTGTTATGTGCCATTGAGTCACCTGCGACTCAGAGAGACTCTAGGTACAATAGCTCTGAGCCCCTCCCTGTCCTGAGCCAGTCTCACTTTGTCTGACACACCCACCCCCATTACCCTAGTTACTGTGTTAATCCATGTCATCCTGAGTCTTTCTTTCCTGCATTGTCCCTCCACCCTTTCAAGCATAATGCCCTTCTCCAAGGACTGGGCCTTCCTGGCAACATGTCCAAAGTCTGTGAGACAGGGCTTCAAAATCATAGCTTCCAAGGAGCAATATGGTTTTATCTTTTTTGGACCAGACTTGTTTGTTCCCTTGGTAGTAAAGGTATATGCAGTGTTCTTCTCCAGCACCACAACTCAAAGGCATTGATTCTCCTTCTGTTATCTTTAGTCATTTTCCATCTGTGATGCATTGCAAGTAATTACAAAGACTATGACTTGAATCAGGTGCTCCTGAGTCTCTTGACTGACTTCATTGCTCTTTAGCACTTTGGAGAGGTTCCTAATGGCAGATTTCCCTAATGCAATTAATCTTTTGTTTTCTTGACTGCTGGTGCCAAGAGTATTGATTATGGAGCCCCTAAAGTTGTTAACAAGCTCAATCTCTTCTGCATCTATCATGGTGCTGTCAGTTGGCCCAGTAATGAGAATCTTCATTTTCTTTTCTTTTTTAATTTTTATTAATTTCAATGAACATCTACAAAGATTTTGGATTTCCATTCATTCGTTGTTGCACTTTTCTCCCTGCCCACCTGCTCTTCGCCTTGAAAAGTAAAAGAGGAATTCCTTCATTGGTATACAATCCCCCCGCACACACCCCCCACCCCCAGTGAGCTTCAACCCATATGTAAGACTGCAGTCCTTGACTTTCTGCAGCAAATACTTCAGGTCCTCACTTTTTACAAGTGTTGTGTTATCTGCATAATGCAAATTGTTGATGAGTCTTCCTCCAATCCTGATGCCACATTCCTCCTTATATAGTCCAGCCTCCCAATTGATCTGTTCTGCATATAGATTGAAAAGGTATGGACATAGGACACATCCCTCATGCACTCCTTTCCTGATTTTGAACCATGTAGTGTTTTATTTTTTTTTCCTTTTCTGAGGTCTACTTCTTGGTCCAAGCATAGGTTTCACATGAGCAAATTCAGTGTTCTGAGATTCTCATTCTTCTCAGGAGTAGCTACAATTTGTAATCCTTACAGTCAAATGCCTTTGCATAGTCAGTGGAGGACACTCCTCTGGTAATTTTTGCTTTCAGTCAAAGACATTGGTAATAATGTTTCTAGTGCCATGGGCTCATCTAATCCCGGCTTTTATTTCTGCAAGTTTGCTCTCAATGTCTTCCAGTCATTTTTGGATAATCTTCAGCAGGATTTTGCTTGTGTGTGATATTAGTGATATTGTTCCATAACTTCTACACTCTGTCAGGTTACCTTTTTTGAAGTGGGAATAACTATGGAACTCTTCCAGTTAGTTGACCAGGTAGTTGTCCTCCAGATTTCTTAGCACATCCAGGGCCGCATCTGTTTGTTAAAATATATCAGTTGGTATTTCATCAATTCCTGGGACCATGTTTTTTGCCAATTCCTTCAGAGCAGCTTACACTTCCTTCTTCACCATTGCCTCTTCACTCTGAATATTGCACTAGAGCACCATGAAGCCAACATACAGGGAAGAAATGAGGAAGTTGAGGAGCTGAACAGAAGATTTCAGAGGGCAGCTCGAGAAGTCAGAACCAAGTATTACAATGAAATGTACAAAGAGCTGGGGTAGGAAAAGCATAAGGACCAAACTCACTTAGTATTTCTTGAGCTGAAGGACAAATTCAAACCTCGAGTTACAATACTTAAGGATGCTAAGGGCAGAATATTGAATGATCCAGGAAGCATTAAAAGAAAGTGGAAGAAGTGTACAGAGACACTGTTCCAAAAAGAATTGGGTGACCCAGAAGAAGAAAACAGTACAAGGAAAATAACAATTCATTGTCATTAAGGCAGAACCAACTCCTAACAGACCCTCCATAGGTTTTCAGAGGCTGTAAATAACAGAGAAGGAAACCACCCTTCTTTCTCCCTTGGAGCAGTTAGTGGATTCCAGCCCCTCTTGCCTTTGGTTGAAGCACTAAGTATCTCCTAGGCTACCAGACCTCCATTTACAAGATAAATATCTACACAAATGAAAGTAATATACCATAGAGACACAGCCACCATGCAAGTCTTTAACATGGGGTTCTAATCTCTACTGGGAGGATTAAGGTGTCTTTATGGGAAGGGAAGACCTTGAAACTTGACTAGGAACAGGCAGAGTTTGGGGAAGGGTCTTCTTGTCAATGTCCTTGAGTCACCTGCGAACCTTTGTACAGCAATTCTGAACCCTGCCCTGTCCAGAGCTAGTCTCGCTGATGCCAACACACCTGCCCCCACTACCCCAGTTACTGTATCAGTCCATCTCATCTGAGGTCTTCCTGTCTCATGTTGTCCCTCTACCTTCCAAGCATAATGTTCTTCTCCAAGGTGAAGTGTCAGATACCATGTCAGAAAAGACTTTCTATGTGCATGTTTTTGTTGTTATGTGCCCTAGAGTTGGAATTGATCCATAGCTGACCCTCTAGTGGGTTTTCAGAGGCAGTAAAAAGCATGGAGACTGCTTATCCTTCTTCCTCATAGCAGCTGGTTAATTCAAACTGCATGCCTTCAGGTTCGCAGCTCAGCTTCATGCCACTAGGCCACAAGAGCACCCCTCTATGTGCATACATTTGCAAAATATACAAAGCATGAACATAGTAATGGGAGATAAGACTGGAAGGCTAAGTTGAGGTGAAATCAAAGACAACTTATCTAAAAAAAAAAAAAAAAGAGACCCAGTCTGTGTCAGTTGAAAACTAGAGACCCAGTCTGTGTCAGTTGAAAACTAAAGTTAGAGATAAAGTAACCTTTATAAGAACAAAAGGTGACTTAGAGACAGCTGGGACTCAGGTGCTGGGACTCAGATTTGCTCCTCACATAAAGTAGATAAACTGTGGGGGTGGGTAAGAGAAATTGTATCATGTTAATTAAAAAAAAAAAAAGACAAAAACAAAACTAAGACCTCCAACCACCTATGACTAGATAAGCAAGGGAAAGTGTGCAAGTGAGAGAGTGAAATCAGCCACTTAGCCCAGGATCAGAGGTCTGGTACAGGTCAGGTCTGGCTTCTTGTTAAGGGCCAGTTAGAAAATCGTTTAGGCTTTGTGAGCTGAGCAGTTATCCTGTTGCTACCACTTCAGCTCAATTGTGGTTATCTGCAGACAGCCACAGATGATATGTAAGATGGTAAACTGGTCGTGTTCCTTAGAAAGCCTTACTTATGTACACTGAAATGTTAATTTCATATAATTTTTATCTGTCTTAAAATATCAATCTTTTTTAATTTTAAAAATTTTAAAACAGAAAGTCTTAACTTGCAGGTTATACTCCTCTCCCCCCAGACATGACTGACACCCTTCTCCCCCAAAAAAGGAGTTTGTCCTATGACTTGTGATTTGCCAACCCCTAAGTTAGATCAGTCAGGTTGAAATTCTGCTCCACCTTAATTACCTGAGAATTTCAGGTCAAATTGATACTGAAACTTCCTTTGTTCAGTGAATTGCTTTTAACCTTCTTTGACTTTGAGAATGTAAATGTGACACTAGTTTTGGGTGTTTTTTTTTTTTCCCAAGGTGTAAGTTTTAGATTAATACTCATTCTTTTTCTGACTTCTCTGTTGAAGTGGGCCCTGGTGTCATGGGTAAGAACTTGGCTGCCCAAAGAAAGGACTTTGGTTTGAATCCTGCTCCTGGGGAGACAGCTAGCTTCTGTAAAGATGCAAGCCTTGGAAGCCTGATGGGGCATTTCTCCTTCGTCTAGTAGGATCTCTGCAAGTTGAGATTGGTTTGTCAGCAATAGGCTTGGTTTTGAAATAAGTGATCATTAAAAAAAAGTGAATTATTATATTTTTAAACAAATTTGAGCTAAGCTAAAGCCACTTAAAAAGAACAAACAGATATGTCTTGGAGGAGATACAACTTGAATCCTCCTTGGAGGCAAGGATAGTAAACAAAGTTTTATCTCACATACTCTAGGCATATAAGGAGAGGCTATTCTTTGGAAAGGGGCATCATGCTTGAACAGATGGAACATCAGTGATGGAGAGAAATACAGTGACTGTGACAGTGGGCTCCAGTGTGTTGGGGATGATAAAGATGACTCAGGAGAGGACACAGTTTACTTCTGTTGTTCATAGAGTCACTATGTGACTTGATGATATTTAACAACAACAAAGCTGCTTCTCATATTTTGAGTAAAACTGAATTTTCTACAGTGGATGCTTGAGAATCTGCTTTTTCCTGTTTCTTGAGTTTTGCTCTTAATTTTGGATATTCCCCTCTTGTCCCTCCCTCCCCGCATTTCTGTCTGTATATCGTGTCATTTGATCTGGTGCTGTAGTGGGCAAGGTCTCAAAGGCTCGTTGTTCACATCTACCAGCTGCTGCTTGGGAGAAGAATGAGCAGCCTCCTGTAAGACTGCTGGAGTCTCCGCAGTGAGTCAGTTGTGACTCCACACAATGAGAAAGATGTATAACATTTATCAGTACATTTGTTATTGTTATCAGCTGTCTTCTAGTTAGCCCCTGAGTTGGGTGGACCGATGCACACTGGAATAGCCTGGCCCTGAATCATCTCCTGATTTATGGCAGATTGAACCTCTGTGGCGCACTGAGTTTCCATGGACTTATTTTTTGGAAATATTTTCAATCTGAGGTCATGTACTTAAAAATATTTTATTGGATGATTACTGATTCAAATAATGATACGCTGAATAAACTTCTTACATTTAGACAACATTCTACTTTGTTAAAATGATTTTAAAGCAAATCTACAGATAAAAAAAAAAGGCAAACAAAAAGAAGTTATACTGCAAGGTGTGCTTTTGTCCGGAAAGGGGAAGTGGGTGCATATATATATACGCACTGCATCATCAAAACTATTCTGATGTAACATTTTGATAAGAACTTACTGCCATTGTAACCAGAAAAGTCACACAGAAGAAAAAACAAAAAAGAGGGGAGGACTCCAGCTTGCATATGAAACAGAGATTTAAATTTATTCTTTTGGGTTAGGCAACAAAGACGAGATGGTCATTTGTTTGCAAAGGACAGACGGAGAGAAAAACGTTCTTTTATTTATTTGGAAGAACTGAGATTTTACAATACCTAACATACTTCATGACAAATTTTGCCAACTGATTGGACAGCTGTTTGCATTTGCCTAAAGTATTTTGCGCACAGTGCTTGAAGAGTTGTTGGCATTTAGTACCAGGTATTAACTCTGGTGCGGGTATCAAATGCATTGTGACCACTTATTTGCTACATTATGCTTCAGAGTAATACATTTGAAAAAATTCAGCAGATATCAAAGTATTTCTCGATAACAGCAACAACAGCAAGAGTAAATTGAGTTCACTCTCTGACTTTTTGCTTTTTTTTTAAAGTTCCCCTAAGGTGCAAGTAGGACATATTCTTATCTGTACTCTATGCTAGTTTATAGAGGCATAATACACCAAATGACTTCTCATTTTTAATCATCCTTATAAGATAGCACTTGATCTAATTGTAGAAGCCAGAACAAAGAGTGAGGAAGAACAAATATGCAATTATTGTGCTTACACATAGGATGTAACCTCCAATGTAGATTTGAATGATTTCTACCTACCTAAGTGCCTCATGGACTGTTTAGGAGAGATCTTTTTATTGTACTCTTCTTCAACATGCAGAATCTTGAGCTTTAACTGTGAATGTCCTCACACGTGGTTCAACCTCTCTTGAAGGGTCAGTGAATGACTCCTTTAATGTCATTAAAGCTGTGGTGGTGTAGTGAGCTAGGTGTTATGCTCTTAATCAAAAGTTCAACAGTTCAAGACCAATAGCTATTTTGTGAAAGAAAGTTGGGCAATCTCTTTCTTCCCATCTGTAAAGATTTATAATCCAGGGAACTGTTGGATTGGAATTAATGGTTTAACCTGGAAAATGACTTATTTTCTTTCTTTTAGAACTTTGTGCAGATGTGTGAACATTGTGAACTTTGTACAGCTGTGTTCTTAAATTCCAACAGTTGTTCCACGTTCAGTCTTTAACAGGATATAAGTATATTGCAAACTATTCCTTCAAGTGAATCATTACCTTTGCAGAGCTCCCTGTCAGGACTCTGCTGTTAGATATGATCAAATTAAAAAGATATAATTCAAGACGTCACACTGGTTTAAAATATTCAGTCACATTATGTGTCTAAAGATTTCTTGTATCTGAATGGGAACATTTTTAGTGGCTCCCATGTAACTCTGTGCTCTCCCTCTCCTGTTTCCCGCAGTGGGCGGTCTCCTTCCAAGCAATTTAGAGCCTCCAAAACCCTGTGGGGGTGATGGTCAGCTATAAGTCTATTCCAATGTGGTGGTGATGAGTTGGGTTGCAGTTGGTGGAGGTACTGAATAATGTCACATCTGAGTTAAGGGCCACTGAAACCGTTGGCTTAAGGTCAGTTGGGAGCAGTGAAATGCTGGCTTCTATTTGAATTGGGAGGGATTAGATGGGTTTTCAGAAAGCTGTTGTCAAGGCAGAGGTGGGTCAGGTAGTTATTAAGCATAACTTTCCTGGACAGATGAGATGCTAGGGAGGAAGGAAGTCTGCTGAGCAAAGCAGGAACATTTTGAAACTGAGCGAGAAGGTGCATGGTGTGGAGTAGTTACGCCACACTGCTGCTTGATAGCTGTGTCCCTGTAGGCATCAGTTTCACTCATCCTCTTATGCAAAATGAAGAGTGGGATGGGATAGAATGTACCCTATAGAGTTACTCTGAGGAATAAATGAGATCTTATATGTAAAACACTCAGCTTGGTACCTCATACATAAATGCAAAATAATTCTCCAGACAAGCACAGAGATAGGAGAGAATACTGACTCAGAAGTAAGCAAGCAGGTCGGCATGCTCTCAGTTGAGTATCTATCTAGAGGGTAAATGCCCTCTTTTTCTAAATTGCTTCATTCCCTACCACTTTGCTAAACTGCCATCATTGTCATGGAATGTTTACTAGGAGCTTGGTGTGGTTCTTCTGAGTTATGTACGTTAAAATGATCTCAGTGACATCAGAGGTGGTTATCACTGGATCCCTTTTAAAGATGAAGAACTTGTGGCTCAAGATAGTAAATCAGGTTGTCCTGGTTCTCACATCTAGGAGAAAGGCTGAGAACCGTGTTCTTTAACATACCTGCACCTGCACCTTCAGCACACTGCACTCTTCGTTGGACCTTGTATCTGGGGTTGTTGTGGAGTTGACTGCAACGTATGGCTGCCTAACATTTAACAGAATGATGCAGTATCTGGTCTTGTACCATGTTTAAGAGCATTACTTGAACAAAACATAGTATATTTGATTGCATTATTACAGCTGTTGTTTCTATCCATCTTGCTGAGAGTTTCTCTTGTTTTTGTTTGGCCACCTCCTTTACCTAACCATGGTGTCAAGTGTGAAGTGCAGACTTGATGACACCTAACACCACAAAATCTTTACGGAAGCAGATTGTCAGATCTTTTTCCACACTGAGCTCCAGGTGAATTTGAACTTCTAACTGTGTAACTAGTGGCCTACTATTTAGACATGGTGTCACCAGAGTGCCTTATTTCCTTAGTTGTTGTTTTTATATACCATCAAGATGGAATTGATCTATAGCTGACCCTCTAGTGGATTTTCAGAGGCTATAAATCACAGAGGAGGAGATTGGCCATATTTTACCTGCAGAACAGTTGATGGAAGCAGCAATCCCTCTCTGCCTTTGGGTTGACAGCTCAGCTCCTTATCACTGAGCCATCCGACCTCTTAGTTCCTTTAATGGATCATAAAAAAGATGCAGAGTTGTGTGCATGGAGGATAGGATTCAGCACCTGTCTCCACATTTTGCCTTAGTCATTCAGTTTGTTTCTAAAAGGAGTCATTCTTTAAAAAAACCAAAAAAAACCCACATAAGACTTGCATGCACCTTTGTAAATCCATTAGGATTTAGTCATAACTTTTTTTTGTAACATTTCCTTTGTCTGGACCACAGGAGGAGGAAAAACTAAGGAGGGTAATACTGCCAAAGAACAGAACAAAATGAACTATTCTATCTTAAATTGGTGTAGATTATATATCAAATTTCTAGTGAGATAAGTAGTTATTCTATCAAAACAAAATCCTGAAAAAATTAATTGACAACACATATACACACACACAAATCACTTCTTAACTTTCATGTGTAATCACTTAGTTTAATATTCCTGACTTTTATGCTTATCTAAAAGATAAGCTAGAGAAGTTATATGTCTCATTTCTATTTTGAGTCAGAGGCCAGTGGAATGTGCTGAAAGGAAGGCCCTGAGAAGGAAAGAGGGGCAGAGAAAGGGGTGCGGAGCAGAGGGAAAACTCCTCTTGGCTTTCATCGATTTCTTGTTTTCTGAGCCCAGTTATGTCTCGACCCACAAGCACATCTTGGACCCAGTTCCTCTCGCTTCCTTGCACCAGTCTAAATCCCATCTTTCTTTCCTTGCTTCACCTTTTTGTCATTAGTTCATTACTTTGGCACCTTCTGCTGACCACACTACTTCCTGTCTCCAAACCTAACCTGAGTTAATGGATGGCAAGTTAAGTTTGTAGAAAATAACCTGCTGTTTTTCTCCCAAATGTGAGAGAGTTAGTTCAGAGACCCATTTGGCAGAGAGTATTGCCCTCTTTTTAAACTGATGTCAATTTGAAAATCATGTCATGGTATTTTCAATTGCTTCCTACACATCTGGAAGTTGGAGAGTGAGTAAGGATGGCAGAAGAATAGATGCATTTGAATTGTGTTGTTGGAGAAGAGGGCTGAATATCTCATCGACTGCTAAAAGAACAAGCAAATCTGTTCTGGACAGAGTGCAACTAGCATGTTCTTTAGAGGCAAGGATGGTAAAATTTTATTTCACTGTTTTTTGGTGTTGTCAGGAGGGACCAGTCTGTGGAAAAAGACAGCTTAAGGAGAAGGGCAGACGGTCAGTGAAAGAGAGGAAGACCCGTAAGGAGATGGACTGACACAGTGACCAACGAACAATGGGCTTGAGCATGAAGGAGACCCATGAGGATGGTGCAGGACAGGGCAGGGTTTGGATCTGTTTTCATAGGATTTTTGATGCATCCAGCAACAATAGTCCTCTTGCTTGCTTTAAGAAAGACAGCTGGAGGTGATTCTTTTAAAATATGTTTAAGAGAGCTTCCTGACTCACTGATGCTTTGTTGAACCCTAGACTGAGACACTTCCTCTGTGGAAACTCCAGCTCCAAGCCTCCTCTGCCTTCCAGGTACTAGCACCTTGGCCTCCCATGGTGCATCCGTACCCGTTGGCTTTCTAAATGCTGGTGGTGCCTGCCATCTCCCAGCGCATTATTTCCTCAGCAGCTGGCATGGAATTTTCTTGTTGCCAACGAGAAGCTCAGCTATTAAAAACAAAACCTTGGCCCATCCTGAGTTTCTTGTTCCCATCAGGACTTGACTTTGCATTCTGGTGCAGCTCACACAATCACTTTGGGAGCCTTTCTAAATTTTCCCCTGGTCTCTAACCCCACATTCACCTTGGAATGCAATTTATAGTCCTGAAAAGTCTGTTATGCTTTTGGTTACTTGCAGAACAGTTTACTAAAGTTTTGCTTGGTTTTCTTAAATTTATTAACCTGCTTATTGTTTCTTTAGTGTCAAGTTTCCTTCTCTGACTCTGGATGACAGTTTTGTATTTTAAGTTGTAAATTCTTGGGAATAACACTCATGTGTTTCAACTTAATAAAGAGGTAACCCATAGCTGATGCATGAATGTCTATTTAATTCTTTTGGATGGTTGGTAGGCGATCCAATGAAAGACATCATAATTGTGATCATGGTTAAATATTAAAATAAATTGGAAGAATAGGCTTCAGAGCCAGAAAGACCAATAGTGACCCTGCTTGGCCGCCTATGAACTGTGTCATTATAACCATGTTCTGTAACCTCAAAAGTTTGCACTCACAGCTGCTTTGTGGGAGAGAGGTGTGGCAGTCTGTTTCCTAAGTAATTTCTAAAGATTTAAAGCATTAGACACCCGTGGTCCAGTTTTCTGTCCTATGAGGTCACTATAAGTTAAAATGGACTCAGTGATAAGCAGATATTTAACGTCAATAAAACTCAGTGTTTTCATCGGTCAATGAAGATGATGATAATAATTAAATAACCAGTGAGGATTTATTGTTACTGCTAAAAATGCTGAAATGGCTCTTTGTTAAGGTGGAAGAATCATAGGTGATTAGATGTCACCTTTCTCAAGATGTTACCTGATTTTACAGTCTTGGGAATGTTTTGGCTGTAGGCTATGTAATAGTCTGTTATTGCTTGCAGCTTCTGGGCAGTGACCCAAGAGAAGTACATTGCACAATATTTGTAAATATTTGACTACTGTTGTTAATGTTTCTCAGGCTGAAAGGAATTTGTGGTATAACTCTAAAGGTTCTACATCTGCAGACAAAAGGACAGTTTGAGGGGTTTAAAATAACTGCTATGTAATTTTCACAGATTGCTTTACTTGGAGGAAAGGTGTTAAAATGAAACAATATTAATCTTTTTGTTTTTTTGAAATAAAATTTGCACTCTCTTTCTCTCTTTGTCATAGACTCATTAATGTTTTATTTAGAATAATGCATTCCTCACAGGACATTGATACCCAGATTCACAGCATTCTCCGAATCACCACAACCTGCCTGTTATTCAGAGAGATTAATAGACTTCTGAGAATCATTTTAGGATGTTAAAAATATATACAGTAAGAGGTATTTTAGAGTGACCTATTAGGTACACTCTAAAAAATTTAATGGACAAGACATCACATATCTCTATGATGTATCTCTATGATGTAAGTTATTGATGACAATAACTTAAAAAAATTCTTGTCTAATTTGACACGTAAGTGGTAAATTAGAGTTTGTTTCTGGCTTCATCATACATTGCTTTAATTCTTGAATGACACTCAACAAAGGAGGAAGAATTGTAGGTGTTTGGCTATCTCATTCTATCAGTGTAGCTTCAGAGTTCAAGATTCTGGAAATATGTTGGCTGTCAGCCAGTGCTGCAAATAAAAATCTGGGCTGCAGCCATAGAAAATGAACCAAAGTCTTGAATAGATATTAATAGACTTCTTAGTGGCAAGTATGATGGTGTAAAAATACATTTAAACTCTGATCCTTGTCTATTGTTAACAAAATTCTTCAACTGCTTATTGTTATGTGCCTCTGAGTAGACTCTGACTCATAGTGACCTGATGTACCTATGTGTGGTGCGGGTGGGTATATTGCATTTAGTTATCCTGTCCTCCCCATGTCCTCTGGGCTTTGATAGTTTGTTTCTCATACATTTGTTTGAGGAGTACTTTTCAGGTGTCCTGAATAATCCAGGAAGCATTAAAAGAAGGTGTTAGAAATATATAGAGTTACCACACCAAAACAAATTGATTGACATGGAAAAATTTGGGGAAGTATGAACAAAAGCTATCGGTAATAATGAAGAAAGAATTTGGAGCTGCACTGAAGGCATTGGCAAAAAATATGGGCCCAGGAGTCAGTGGGATATGTTGACATATTTTAACTAATAGATGCTTCCCTGGATGTGTTCACGCCATTCTGTGCCAGGGATTTGGAGGACAACTGCTTGGCTGCCTGACTGGAAGAGATACTATTTGTTCCCATTCCTGACAAAGGTGATCCAAGGAATGTGGGACTTATTGAACAATATCATTAATATCACATTCAAGCAAAATATGGCTGAAGATCATTAAAAAAATTGGCTAGAACAGTATATTGACAGAGAACTGCCGGAAGCTCAACCTTGTTTTAGAAGAAAGAGCTCATGGCAGTAGGGATATAATTGCTGATGTCAGATGGATCCTAACTAAAAGCAAAGAATACCAGAAGAATGTCTATTTGTGCTTTACTGAGAATTTGAATGTGTAGATCATAACAAGTTATGACTAATATAGAGAAGAATGAGAATCCCAGTACACTTAATTATGCTCCTG
Source organism: Elephantulus edwardii (assembly GCF_000299155.1). Classification (NCBI taxonomy): domain Eukaryota; kingdom Metazoa; phylum Chordata; class Mammalia; order Macroscelidea; family Macroscelididae; genus Elephantulus; species Elephantulus edwardii. The sequence continues at coordinate 15,895,023 of NW_006399800.1, read as the reverse complement.
TGAAACCTACACATAGATCAAAAGGCTATTGTTGAACAGAGGAAAGGAACACTATATCATTTGAAATCAGGAAAGGTGTGTATCAGGGTTGTATTCTCTCTCCATACCTACTTGGCCTGTATGTTGACCAAATAATTCAAGAAACTGGACTCTATGAAGAAGAATGCAACATCAGGATCGGAGATTCTTCAACAACCTGCATTATGCAGATGATACATTTTGCTTACTGAAGGTAATGAGAATTTGGAAGTCTTGCTGTAGAAAATCAGAGAATTAAACCTTCAATACAGATTGCATGTCAGCATCAAGACAAGTATCCTGACTATTGAACCAATAAGCAATATCATGAGAGATGGAGCAAAGATTGAAATTGCCAACAATTTCATCTTCTTTAGATTCATTATTAATACCCTTGGTACTAGCAGCCAGGAGGTCAGGAGATGTATTGCATTGGGCAAGGCCTTTTCTATGGACCTTTCCAAATTACTGAGGAGCAGTGATGTCAGTTTTCAAGATTAAGATACACCTGACTCAGACCATGGAGTCTTCATTTACTTGCTTTGCATCTCAGAGCTGTACAATGAATAAGGATGACAGAAGAAGAATTGATGTAGATGATACCTTTTTTTCAAGAACTGATTTCCTTTAACAAAGTATATGAGACAAAATTTCACAATTATTTTCTTGTATGAGCACCCTGGTTTCACTTCCTCCAAGACAGACATTTTTGTTCTTTTGTCAATTCACAGAATTCAGTATTCTTCAACCTCAGTAAAAATCAAAGGCATCCTTTTTTTTCTGTAGTCTTTCTTATTCATTATTCAATTATTAATTGTTCTTTCCTCCTTCATTGTTTCAGATTCATAGGAAGCAATTGAAAATACCATGACCTGGATTTCAACTATTATTGTTGTGTTCCATCTGGTTAGAAATTATTCATAGCTAATTCTCCAGCAGGTTTCCAAAGGCTTTGAATTCTATGGGGGAGGACTGCTTATCTTTCTCCAGTGGAGGAGGTGGTGGATTTGAACCACATGTCTTAGGTTAACAGCTCAACTTCATAACACTAGGCCATTTAAGTCCTTAAACTGACATATTTGCTCTTTAGTGCTTGAGACGTCAGAATTCTTGAAAATGGATTTTTCTAGCTATTATGTTAACCCCCATTGGTAGCGGCATGGTCTCCAGCTACCTTAACTGCAAAGACATGGTTTTGCAAGTCATCAACAGGTGTGGGACTAGGATAAGAGAGAGGGTACTTCCCACTTTGGGCAGCAAGAGTTGAGGGACACTGGAGCAAGACCCTGATGAGAGCCAAATCAAAGTAAAACCCTAATGAGTTAGACCCTTGTGGAAAAAACCCAGATGATGGTGGTAGAAAGATTGTGGCATTGCTGTGGAGAAACTGTGGCAAGGTGTAAACAGAGGACCCTGAGATAAAAGACATCATTAAATGTTTTGCTGTTCTTGCTGGGTAGTGGAATTAAAAGTTGACTGCTAAACTGAAACTATAGCCTGGATTGATTGAGGAATTGTGCCTTGATACTGCTGAGCTAATACTTAGAGGTAATACTTGCATTTGGTAATATTCTTTGCCTCTCCCACTCTCCAACTAATTTCCCTAATAAAGCCCACTCTGTGAATAAAGTCAATGAAGGAACAACAAATGTTGAGCCCAATGACTGGTAGAAAGAGGTGGAGGGGCATGCGGAGGTGGTGTGTATCAGACCAAACAGCTATTTATTTGTTGCTATGGATATTATTTATAGGATATTATTTATTTATTATGCAGTTTTCCTTTATGAAATGCATAGAAACCAGACTCATCCATTGTAATGGTGCAACTGCTACTTTCACAGTGCTTTAGAGAGCTTCTCCCAATGCAACACTTCACATCTATTGATTCATTGACTGCAACTACTAAGGGTGGTGATTGTGGATTCAAGGAAGTGAAACTGTCCACAATTTCAACCTCCTCCATTTATCATGGTGTTGCCTGTTTGTCCAGTGGTGAAGATAATTGCTTGATGTTGACATGTAACCCGTATTAAAGGCTGTGGTCTTTGTTTTTCTTTAGTATATGCTTCAGTTCTTCACTTTCTACATGCAAAACTGTGTCTTCTACAGAAGGTAAGTTGTTTGTGAGTCTTCCACCAATCCTGATGCCATTCTTCATATGTCTTGGAGAAAATGAGATGCTCCTTGGAAGCAAAGATGAGGAAACATTGATTCACATACTTTTGGCATGTTTCCTTGGGGAGGACCTCATGCTTGGAAAGGTGGAGGGTCAACAACAGAGGGGGAGGCCCTCAACCAGATGGGATGGCACAGTGAGTGACTGCAGCAGTGGGTTCACGTATGTCAGAAATGATGAGCACGTCACAGGATAGAACAGGGTTCAGCTTTATTGTCCGTTAGGTCGCTGTCAGTTTATTTGACTCAAAGACACCTAACAAACAACAATAACAAGATGATAAGGCAGTAATTATGGTTTTACATTTTTTTAACTGATAAATCTTACTGATTGAAATGGTAGAAAGTTGTGTTATCGTTAATGGTGAAAAGTATTACAGTGTTGTATTTTTTTATTCACATGCTTGTAGCTAAGCCTGTTTTGAAGACATAGGCATAGGATAATCACTGCTAATGTCATGTCTTTTCGTTTTTTCCTTGGTCTGCTTTTTCTGACACCAGTCAACACTGCCATTTCTTTATTTCTCTTACTCAGCTTTCCCTTTGATCCTGTCATTCTGGCCTTTAACCTTATAATTCTATTAGAAAGTGACAGCTGCGTTCCTCTTGACTTTCACCTCTCATACAGATTCTCTAATCTGAGTTTTAGAAGCTTCTCAACAATCTGTAAATTTTTTGATAAAAATGTTTCTTCAGAGGGGGAAGATGAGCATGGTATGTGTGCTGTGGCATACTGAGCATTCATGGACAGAGTTTCTGATTGCAAATAGAATGAACCCAAAACAACTGGGGGTGTGTCTATCATAGTCAGGAGGGCAGTATTGCCTTAGGAAGAATGAGTCTTACAGATAACTGCAGTTTCATTAAGCTGTGTTTAAGCAAATAATTATTTAGCTTTATTGTTCGGTATCCATTCATAAAAAGCATTGATGCTGACAGATTTTCCTGCCACTGTATAGAATAGGGATCTATAGATCTTTGTGTCTTAATTTTAGAGCTGTTAAGAAGCTCATAAAACTTAAGTTTTATGTGTGGAAAAGGGTTTTCCCCCCCTGATGAAGACAATCATAGCTATCATTTGATTTAAAAAATGTTTAAGGATCTGTTAAAATAGTGCAGCTGGCGTGAGGGCAGCTGTGTCTAACCTTTACTAACTCCGCAGAGGGAAGGATCCCCATCAACAATATCAACAGTACAAAGTTGATTCCTATGAAATCAGACATGCCTTACACCCCTGCACATTCTTCTGTTACTTCTAACACCAATCATACATACCTCTTAAACCTCTCACTATGCTACTCTTAGGTCCACTAACTTGTTGCAGTGATCACATAGAACTCACAGACAATACTTAGGGAGAATTAACAGGTCACAATTCATGTTGGATTGTTTGAGATTATGGAGTTTATTAGAAAATTAACAGGTTATACTTCAGGTTGGAGACACTCAACAATTCAGGTTGGATGGCTAGAGATTATGGATTTTATTGGAACATTAAGAGGTTACAATTCAGGTTGGGAACACTCAGGAAATAATTCTTTAGCCGGGTTCTTCTCAGGTATCCTCAAAGACAGGCAGTTTATTTGACCTTCAGCTGAACCTTGCAGCTCTGGGTCCTGCCTCTTGGCTGTAAAGCGTTACAAAGTTCTGCCCGTTCCTAAAATTAGCCTGACCCCAAGGCTGCTAGTAGGCCTGAGGTAAGGTTAAAGTTCTGAGATCTGGCTCTGTGGGTCAGCAATTATAGTTTCGCTCCATCTCATACCAGCCTCTGGTTCTCTGCTACTGCTGCTCTGCTGCTAGTCTGTGTAGGAATGTCTGCCCCAAAAGATAGGCTGGGTTCTCTGTTTGTTCTTTCTTGATTATAACTAGAGTTCGGGTTTCTCCTCTGAACCTGCTTAATTTAAGCGTAATGAATGGCAAACCTGGCAGTTCCCTCATTAGTAGTATATAAGGTTTGTTGTGGTGTACCGTCGAATCAGAACTGATCCGTAACTCACCCTCCAGTGGGCTTTCAGAGGCAGTTAATCACATGGGAGGAGATGGTCTGTCCTCCCATGGAACAGCTGGTGGCCTTAAACTGTGTGCCTTCAGGATTGCAGCACAGCTTCTTGCCACTAGGCCACCAGAGCTCCCTAGATATACGGCTTATTTACCTTTTTCTAGATGCTCTGCGAGAGAAGGATGAACAGTCTCCTCCCTTGCAATTTACTGTCTCTGAAAACCCCCTGGAGGGTCAACTTTGGGTCACTTCCAACTCTAAGGCAAACAGTTACAACCCAGTTGTTGTTATTGCCCTCGAGTTGCTTGTGACTCATGGTGACCCTATGTACAATACCTCTCAACCCTGGCCTGTCCTCAGCCAGTCTCATTATCTCTAACACACCTACCCCCATTACCCCAGTTATTGTGTCAATCCATCTAATCTGGGGTCTTCCTTTCATGCAATGTTCCTCCACTTTTCCAAGCTTGATGTCCTTCTCCAAGGACTGGTCCCCTCCGGCCACATGCCCAAAATATGTGAGATGAAGCTTCAAAAACTTTGCCTCCTTGTAGCAGCTTGGATTCATCCTCTCTGGGACAGATCTCTTTGTTTTCTTGGCAGTCCATGGTATGTTCAGTATTCTTTTCCAGCACCACAACTCAAAGACATCAATTTTTCTTGTCTTCCTTATCCATTATCTAGTTCTCTGACACATGACAAATAATTGTGAAGATCATGGCTTGGATCAGGTGCACCTTAGTCTCTAGGCTGACATCATTTCTCCTTGTACTTTAGAGTGTTCCCTGAGAGTTGACTTTCCCAGTACAATTAATCTTTTAATTTCCTGGCTACTAAGGAAGCTAAGCAGGCGGAAACTGTTAATAATCTCAACCACTTCTCTGTCTATCATGATGCTGCCAATTGGCCTAGTGGTGAGAATCTTTGTTTTCTTGATGTTGAGCTTCAATCCATAATGAAGACTGTAGTCCTTGACCCTGTGCAGCAAATGCTTCAGGTCCTCCTCACTTTCAGCAAGCAAAGGTGTATCATCTGCATAATGCATGTGTTGATGAGTTCTGGTGCCACATTTCACCTCATCAAGTCCAACCTCTTGAATGTGCAGCTCATTTTATTTACATTATTAACAAGCTATACAGTCCCCTTGATAGAACCACAAACATCTTCCAGCCATGTGGTGAAAATTAAGGCCAAAGGCTAAAAGAGCCACATTGACTAATCCCATGTAGCACAGGAGCACTGAAGTGTTTAAGGTACATCCACAGAGACATATACTTACACATACTCAGATCATTTGATGGGCTCTAGGTTAGTAGGTTAAGTGTTTGACTGCTAGCCAAAAGGTTAGCAGTTTGATATCACCAGTTGCTGCTTAAGAGAAAGATAGACAGTCTCCTCCTGTAAAAAATGATAGCATTGAAATCTGATGAAGGGTTGGCATAAGTTAGCATCTACTGGATGATAGTAAATCTGGATTTTTGTGTTTAGGATATTTCAGAGTCTTATGTGCTTAAGTATGTGCTTTGTGAGTAGAATATGCCCGTGCATAGTGCACCTAGAAAATGAATGCTGGGTAGGATTGCATGATTTGCAAAAAACTTTATATTGTGTGTGTGTGTGTGTGTGTGTGTGTGTGTGTGATTTGCATAAAAATACAGCGTTTATAAAAAAAGATTTCACCAAATATTTGACTTTTTTTATCCCTGTGATAAATATCTGACTAGATTGGGACTTTGCAAAATAAATTTTAGCGAACACTTGGTCGCTATGAGTTGCAGGCAACTTGATGGCACATAACAAAAACAACAAGCTTAAATTGTAACTTAAAAGAGTACCTTATTGTAATTATATCCTATTTTATGTCTATGTTTCTGTTCCTAGATACATTTATATGTTTTTCTTTTCTGCTGTCAAATTATAGGTCCCTTGGTGACCACAAACCACATGTTGTAGCTTGACAAAGTAAAAATTTAGTAAATGTTGACTGAGAAATATTCTTAGATAAATAAATGGTGGTTAAATCTTAGGTTAATGATCTTCACATGTTCAGAGCCATTAATCTCTTTTGGAACATATTGAATTGTAATAGATTAAAAATCTGTGCTACTCTTTGAAGATTTTCTCACTGTGAGTGAGCTGGAGCAGGTTCTATATTCTAGGCATAATAAGCTACGCATAATTATTTTTTGGTATCTCATATAACAAGCTGTAATTTTGTTCCTCATACGAAAGTATTTAAAACAAGTAAACAAAAAGAATAAGGTAGACCAAGGTCCTCAGAATGAGTCTGGATTTGTTTTATTTTACTATCTTTTCACAATAACCCAAACAATACTTTTCTCTCAGTAGTACTTGACTGGATATATGTACCTTTGTTTTAGAAGAGAGAAATAGTTCTTCTTGGCTATTCTCATTGTGGTAACATAAAATCTAGAACAGAATTTTGACCTCTTGTAACCTATCTGTGCTACTAAAGTCTAGAGATAGTCTGGAGAAAGTCTCTGTATGTTCTTGACTCTTGACCAGAGACTATGGCTATTAATAATACTTTGGGTAAATCTCTTTGCCTAGAAGGGAGTGGAGGATAAATGACAGGTATTATTTTCACCTGCTTCTCCTTAGAGCATGTGCACTTTATCTCAGATCTCTGCTATATTCTTTGAGCTGCTTTCTATATTCATGGGCCATTCTGATCTGTTGAGTACGCTATCATCAGGTAAGTGTTTTTTGGAAACAAATAAATAGATAGAGTTTAAAGGAACTATAAAATATTGTTAAATTTGAAAATATGATTATTCATAAGCCAGTTAGTATGTGTAGGCATAGCCCATTTGGGTTAGAAACAGTCTTGGAACTTCATAGTGAAAGGCCATGCCTGTATTAATGATTGCAATAAAATAGATACTTAAAAAAATAATTAAATTTATTATCGTTTTTAGGCATTAGAAGACTCATACAAGTGCCACTGGACTAAAATAAAGATGTTTAGCTCCTTTGGGAGGCTATAGAGGACAATTTCTTTGCTACTTCTTTCAATGTCTGTATGCTGCCTGCATGCCTTCACTCATAGAACCCTTCAATCTTCAAAGCTTCCATTGACTGGTAAAGTGTTTCTCACATAGCATTCATCTGACTACATGACCTCTTCCTGCTCTCATCTTCTGCATTTATATTGAGCCTATTGGATATTCTAGATAACCTCCCAATTTTAAGGTCAACTAGATAGCAACCTTAATTCTATCTGATACTTGAGTTCTTCTTTGCACTATAACATATGTACAGATTATGGGAATTAGGACATATTTGGTAAGCTGTTATTCTTCTGATTAGCAGAAGGTTATTACATACTTAGAATTATATAATTGTATAAGAATAATTTTTATAGTTATAAGAATATATCTTATGTAATTACAAGATTGATTCTCATTAGCAGCTAGATACCTTAGCCATAAAATCATATGGAAAAAACATCAAGCATAATACAGTTAAAGTTGGCATCATACTATAAAATAAAAATACTTTTATTTACTCTAATTTTTGCTTTCATGGAAATTTGAGCACATGAAAAACACTACATTAAAAAAGAACAGCTTTGCCTATCAAATGTTTCTATAATTAATACCCAATAGCACAGCTTTGTGAGGGCAGAAAGTTAGTATTCTATGTCAGCTAAATACCAGTAAGTGATTTATCTTTTATGCATGAAAGTAAGATCTGCATTTTATCTGCTTAAAAGGCTTAATTAATGAAAGAAATGAGAATTTCACCTCCTTAGTCTCTATGCAATTAAATTCTGTGGTTTTGTATGTTACTTTTCTTTAAAGTGATTCTGTTTCTTCATATTAAAATTAATAAAGTTCATAATCAGACCCACAAGAAAAATGGATTTGTTACACAGTCTTCTTAAGGGTTGGTTCCCCAGAGCTGTGCACTGTCAGAGGCACACACTGACAGAGCTGTGCACCACCAGAGCCAATTTCTTCCAGTCGATTAGCTAAGTACCTCTGTTAAAAATTTCTTAGTGTTACCTGGACTGCTCTCCTTCTGGGAGCACTAGACCATGGCACCACCACCTGGAGGACTCTGATCTCTCTGCCTGGAGGCCCCTCAGACCCACCACCTGGACACCCAAACCCTCCATCTGGAGGACCTGGCCCTGTAACCTGGATGCTCCTGCCCATAACCTGGAAGTCCTGGACCCACTGCCTGGATGCCCTGGCCTTACTGCCTGGAGGATGACCTGCTGGTGCCCCTTGAACTGCTTAGGGGACACCTATATCACATGTGAAGCCATTTCCTCCCCCTCCCAGAGACTGAGCTGACTTTAGCCCTGGGCACTTTGGACTCTTCTAGCTGTAACAGTTGCCTGTCGGAGAAGGCTGCTAGTGATGATAGAAAGAGAATTGATGTCTTTGAGCTGTGGTGCTGGAGAAGAGTGTTGAATATACCATGGACTGGTAGGAGAACAAACAAGTTCATTCTAGAGAGGGTGAGACCAGGCTGCTACTTGGAGGCAAGGAATCTGAAGCTTCTTCTGACATACTTTGGACATGTTGCAAGGAGGGACCAGTCCTTGGAGATGGATATCATGCTTGGGAGTGTGGAGGGACAGTGCAAGAGAGAAAGACCCTCTATGAGATGGAATGATTGGGTGATGGAGGCAGATGTGTCAGAGACAATAGGACTGGCACAGGATATAGCAGGGTTTAGGGCTGTTGTACATAGGGTTGCTATGAGTCACAGGCGACTGAACAGCACATAACAACATCTCTCCTCAACTGAAGAAAATCTTCCCTTGAGTCTAAAGATCAGAGAGAAACTAAGGGAGGATAGCTGCCCCACCTTCCTCTGGAGGAGTGACTTTCTGAGCCAAGGTTTTCAGACTAAGAGCTGGCTAAGGCCTCAGGCATGAAAAACTCTACCACAGCAGTGATGCAGAAGAAGCATACTACCTCAAACCCTACACAGACTCAAAATAAGATGTTACTACCCCAAAGGGACACATTTTTCATGGATTTCCAGAACCCAGAAAGTCTAAAGGAATGTTTTGACACAGATTTCAAAAGGAGAATGATTAAATATTTTCAGTGGGTAAAAGACAAACTTGGAAGGATTATAGGCTGCTGGAAGCAGAAACCAAGAGGAATTTAAAAAATCAGTCCAAGACAGTGCAGATAAACAAGGCATCAGAGACTCTGGAAAAAATAAGAAACCACAATTCAGAATATGAGCACCAATGTTTCAGATGCTGTCAACATGATGGAGGGACATATGAACAGAGATTAAGAGATGAATCACAGAACCAGTGAAATAGAAGAGAGAATTGTCACCACTGATATTCTAGAACAAAAAGCAGAATCAGAAAGGAAGGAAGAAGGAGAAAGCTCAAGATTAAGGTAGGACACCACGAAGAGGAATAACATACACATAATCAGAGTCCTGGAACAGGAAGAAGCAGTTAAGGCATTGAGAAAGTTATGGAAGAATTACTAGAAGAAAACATTGCAGGCACAATGAAGAATAAGAGAATATATATTCAAGAATCTGAATTAACACCATATAGAATAGACACCCAAAGAAAAACACCAAGGCATATCACAGTCAAATTTGCCAGAACCAAAGATAAGGAGAGAATTCTGAAAGCAGTTAGAGAGAAATGAAGAGTTACCTATAAGGGAGAGCAAATAAAATTAGGTGCCAGTTTCTCAGCAGAAACCATCCAAGCAGTCAGAAAGTAGAATGACATATATCACACACTTGGAGAATACAACTGTCAACCAAGACTACTGTACCCAGCAAGATTGTCTATCAAAAATCAAGGCGAGATCAAGATATTCTCAGAAAAGCAGAACCTAAGGAAGTTTGTGAAAACAAGAGCAGGGCTTCAGGAAACACTGAGAGACGTCCTTCTTAGAGAAAGACTTTTCACAGTAGGATGGACCAAAGTAACCAGCAACAACACCAAAAAGAACTCAACAAAATGATAGCAATACAACCTAGCCTCTCTCAATAATCACACTGAATGTGAATGGTTTAAATCCATCATTGAAGAGAAAAAGAGTAGCAGATTGGAGTTTAAAAGTGATATATGATAGCATATTATGATTATCACAGGAATCCAGAATTAAGGTTGCATAGCGGAGTGCATTTGAAGTGGGGGTGGGGGCAGGGGCAGGAGGATTGTATACCAAGGAAGAAGTTTATCTTTTGCTTTTCAAAGAGAGGAGAAAACTGGGGGGAGGAGGGTAAAGAAAAAAAGTACAACAATGAATGAATGAAAGTCCAAAATCTCTGTAAATGTTCATTAAAATTAATAACTTTTTTTAAAAAATCAAAACCCATCAATATGCTGTCTGCAAGAGACACACCTGAAAAGTGAAGATAAAGAAAGATTAAAAATGAAAGGGTGGGAAAAAATACCAGAAGAAAGCAGTAGTAGTGATATTCATCTCTGATAAAATAGATTTCAGTGCATACACTATCACAAAGGACAAGGAAGGTCACTATATAGTCCATAAAATGTCAGTAGAACAAGAAGACATAACCATACTAAATATCTATGCATCAAATTATAGAACTGAAAAATATACAAAGCAAACATCAACAGAATCACAAAAATAAATAGACAACACCATTAGGGTAGTAGGAGACATCAATGCACCACTTTCAAGAAAAAGTAGAACTACTCGAAAGAAACTCAACAAAGATGCTGAAGTATTAAACCATACAATAAGCCAACTTGATCTCATATACCAGGCTAATGCACCCCAAAAAGCACAGCATACCTTCTCCAGTGTGTGTGGAACATTTCTAGAATAGATCACACATTTTAGGTCACATGGAAAGCATCAATAAATTAAAATAACAACGTAAAAATAATGCAAAGAATCTTCTCAGACCACAATGCTACAAAATTAGGAATTAGTAACAGAAGGATAAAGGAGAGAAAAAAACAAACCAAACCAACCCACACCATACATTTGAAAACTGGACAATACCTTGCTTGAACAGGGGATGGGTACTAGAAGAAACAAAAAAGGAAATAAAAAAGTTTCTTGAAACAAAGGACAAGGAAAATACAACTTACCAAAACCTCTGGGAAACAGCCAAAGCAGTAACTAGAAGTCATGTTATAGCAATAAACAAACACATCAAAAGGCAAGAAAAGAAATGATGATTAACCCTCTAACCCAACATCTCAAACAAATTGAAAAAGAATAGTAAGAAAACCCAACATACTCTAAAAAAAACCCTAAAGTTGTAGAAATTAGAGCAGATATAAATGAAATGGAAAACATAAAAACAGTTGAAACCATCAACAAAATCAGCAGTTGGTTTTTTGAAAAGTTTAATAAAGTTGACAAATCATTAGCAAAACTAAAAAAAGGAAAAGACAAGACACAAATAAGCCAAATAAGAGATGAAAGGGTCAGTGTCACAACATAACCAAATAAAATAAAATGGTTAGCAATGGAATATTATGACAAACTATACTCAAATATGAAAACTTAGAGGAAATGGACAAGTGCTTAAAAACCCACAACCTACCTAAACTGACACACTGAAATCAAACACCTGAACAGAGCCCTTACAAAAGAAGAAATTGAAAAGGTAATAAAACAACTTCCAACCAAAAAAAAAACCCCTGGACCAGATGGTTTTACAAGTGAATTTTATCAAACGTTCAGAGAAGAACTGTCACCAATTCTACATAAACTATTTCAGGAAAATAGAAAAATATGGAATTCTCCCTGCCTCATTCTATGAAGCAAACAGATTCTTGATATCAAAGTCAGGTAAGGACACCACCAAAATAGAAAACCATAGGCCAATATCTCTCATGAACATAGATGAAAAATCCTAAATAAAATCTTGACCAATAGAATCCAGCAGTACAGCAGACAATTCACCATGACCAAGTGGTATTCATAACAGGTATGCAGGAATGGTTCAACTTAGGGAAAACAATCAGTGTAATTCATCACATTAACAAAGCAAAGAACAAGAACTGCATAATCCTATCAATTGATGCAGAAAAGGCATTTGATAAAACCCAACACTTTTTCCTGATGAAAATACTCAACAAAATAGGAATAGAGAGCAATTTTCTCAACATAGTAAAAAAACGCAAACCCAAGACACAGTATCATTTTCAATGGAGACATAGTAAAAAATGCAAACCCAAGACACAACATCATTCTCAATGGAGAAAAATTAAAGGCATTCCCTTTGAGAACAGGAACTAGGCAGGGATGCCCACTGTCACCTCTCCTATTCAATATTGAATTGGAAGGCATAGTGAAAGCAATAAGACAAGGAAACAGCAGGTATCAAAATTGGCAAAGAAAAGGTAAAATTGTCTATATGTAGATGATATAGTGGTATACTTAGAGAATCTTAAAGACTCAGTGATATAACTACTGTACATAGTTGACTAATTCCACAAAGTAGCAGGATACAAGGTCAACATACAAAAATAAATTGGATTTCTCTACAGTGACAAAGAGAATATAGAATTGGAGCTAAGAAGATCAATACCCATCACAATAGCTAACAACAAGATTAAATTTCAAAACTTGACTACAAGATAGAAAAAGATCTGGAAAACTGGAAGAATACATCATGCTTGTGGATAGGAAGACTCAGTATTGTGAAAATGACAATTCTACCAAAGGCAATCTACAAGTTAAATGCAATCCCAATATGGATACCAATTCTATTCTTCAACAAGATAGACAAGGCAATTTCCAGATTCATCTGGAGTGGGAAAGAGACCATGAATAATCAAAGTACTCCTGAAAAAGAGAAACAAGGTAGGCAGTAGCTCACTCCCTGATCTCAATCCTATTACAGAGCCATGGTGGTTAAGACAGTATTGTACTGGTACAGTAACAGACACATAGATCAGTGGAATAGAATTGAGAAACCAGCAATCAGCTCATCTATCTATGGTCAACTGATTTTTGACAAGGAAATAAAATCATTTAAGTGGGGAAATGACAGCCTTTTAAACAAGTGGTGTTGGCAAAATTGGAAACAATCTGCAGAAGACTCCAGCAAGACCCACACCTCAAACCACACACAAACACCAACTCAGAATGAGTCCAGGACCTAGGAGAAAGCTTAACCAGAGAAAAGCTTGGAAGAACTCTAAAAGTCATAATCCATAACATTAACAGTCTTCTAAGCATCCTGAAAAATCTACAGTCAGGAGAGGATAAAATAGATGAATGGGACCTCCTAAGAATCAAACTTCTATGCACATCCAAAAACTTCAACAGGGTAAAAAGGGAAGCCATAGATTGGGGGGAAAATCATGATGACATGTCAGATAAGGTACTTATAGGTAGAATTTATAAAATACTCGAGCAACACAACAAGGTAAAGCTAAACAACCCAATTGAAAAATGGGCACAGGCTATGAACAGACACTTCACCAAAGATGACATTCAGATGGCCAACAAACACATGAAAAAGTGTTCAAAATCCCTACATCTAAGAGAGATGCAAATAAAAACATCAATGAGAGATCATCTCACCCCAGTAAAAATAGCAAAATTTAACAGAACAGCAAACAACAAATGTTGGCAAGGTTGTGGAGAAACTGGAACACTTATTCACTGTTGGTCGGAGTGTAAAATGGTGCAACCACTATGGAAGGCAGTATGGCGCTTTCTCAAAAAGTTGGAAATAGAAATCATTTGATCCAGCAGTTCCACTACTTGGAATATATCCCAAACAAACCATAACTGCCACCCAAGCAGATATATGCACACCCATGTTTATTGTGACTTTGTTCACAATAGCAAAGAGTTGGAAACAACCTAAGTGCCCATCAACAAACGAATGGATAGACAAGCTGTAGTATATTCACACAGTGGAATACTATGCTGCATTAAAAAACAAGGAACTCATGAAAAATGGGTGACCCTGGAGGACATTATGCTGAGTGAAATATTTCAGTCATAAAAGGACAAATACTACATAATGTCACTGTTGTAAAATGGGACTGGCCTCGGGGTTGGGAGGAGACTGAGAAAGGTGGGATAAATTATGTACACTACATTGAAATAGATGAGGGAGATATCTGTTTAAAAGGGACATATGATTAGGTATTATTGTATGACGGGAGTCCAGAATGAAGGCTGCATAGCGAAGAGGACTTGGCGGGACGCATTGTATAACAATAAAAGAATTTTACGTTTCAAAATGAAGTCTGCATAGTGGAGTGTACTTGGGGGAAGGGATTGTGTAACAATGAAAGAATTTTTTCTTTACTTTTCAAAGAGAAGAATAAAATGTGGGAGGAGAGATTGGGCAGGGAGAAAAGTGCAACAATGAATGAATGGAAATCCAAAGTCTCTGTAAACTTTAATTAAAATTAATAAAAAATTCTTAAAACCTGTTTGTTGCTGGATATTTTTAAACTTTTTGTTGCTGTTTTCATCCCCATCAAAAGAGTAATAAAGATTGACTTCTGATTTAAAGTGAATTCTTATTTTAAAAAAAAGTCAAATCCCTGTTCACATAAAAAAAACCAACTTTCCCAACAGGGTAAAAAGGAAAGCCGCAGACTGGGATAAAAATATTTGACAATGATGTGTCTGATAGGGAACTTATTTCTAGAATTTATAGAATACTCCAGAACCTCAGCAAGATAAAGGTAAACAACCCAGTTGCAAAATGGGCACAGGATATGAACAGACACTTTAACAAAGAATACATTCAGATGGTGAACAAACACATGAAGATATGTTCAAAATCCTTAGCTTTAAGAGAGATGCAAATCAAAGCAACTATGAGATATCATCTCACCTCAAGAGAACAGCAAATAAATGGTGGCGAGGTTGTGGAGTAAATTCACCTCTTATTCATTCTTGGTGGGAGTATAAAATGGTGCCACCACTATGAAAGGTAGTATGGTGCTTTGTTAAAAATTTAGAAATACCATTTGACCCAGTAATTACATTACTGGGAATATAGTCTAAAGAAATTAGAACTTCCACCCAAGCAGATATATGCACTCCCATGTTTATTGCTCCATTGTTCACAATAGGAAAGAAATGGAAGTAACCCAAGTGCCTATAAGCAAATGAATGACTAGAGAAGCTGTGGTATATTTACAGCACTGAAAAACAAGAAACTCATAAAATATTACACAAAATGGTTAACCCTGTAGGATTATTCTGAGTGAAATAGCTCTGTCACAAAAGGACAAATACTGCATACTGCCACTGTTATAGAACAGGAATTATATTGAGTGTGGGGGGGAACTAAGAAAAGAGGAGAAGTAATGATCACTGCATTGGAATAGATGAGGGAAAGAATTGTTTAAAAGGAATATATGATTAGGTATTATTTGCATGACAGCATTTTCTTTTTCTTCTTTTATATTTGAGAATGCTGTAATTATATTTTGTGAAATACTTTCTTTTCACCAATGGTATGTGAAGCTGATTGAATGAATAGTCCAGAGATTAATGTAACTTTGTTGTAGTTGAGTTGGAGGTGACTAACAGCTGCCCCTCAAGTGTGCTTTCAGAGAATCAGTTGGGAGGAGATTTCTCATCTTTCTCTTGCAGAGCTGCTGCTGGTGGATTTGAACTACCAGAGCGGCCCAAATTTGGGTTAGCAGCGTAACTCCCTGTGTACTAAGCCGCCAGAGCTCAACTGTTGATTGTATGAATAGTTCAGAGATTATATTATGTATTAGTTAATAAAAGAACTTGGATGTCTCTAAATGTTGGGAGTTCAAAACTCACTCCGTGGTATTTTAAAAGAGTAGTCAGACAATTTTCTTTCATAAAGATTCGAGGAGGAAGAGTGATTGAGAGATTGATTTATCTCTCAGTGGTGATTGTAGAAGCTGGCAATCCCCATGTCTGTGGGTCTGATGGCAAAGTGGAAGCTTCTCTGGACTCATGCGGTCACAAGGACCTGTGTACCCAACAAGAACAGCAGGTCAGATGGCAGGATGCTAACTATAAAGTCTAGCAAATTAAAAATTGGTAGATGAAATGGCAGGCTGTAGAGGCTAATGAATCTAATATTGGCAGGCAGTAGAGCAAGCTGTTGGCTCAAGTTCGGGGAAGTCAGAAGTCAGATGGTGATGAGAAGGATGCAGGATTTATATAGAGAAAAATGCAAGAGAGCCTTGTCAGAATGTCCATCTTTGTTTGATGCAGGCTATATTACTGATGAAATGATTTTTTTCATGATTTGGCTGCTCAAATAGATCTCACTATGGAGATGATTATAGTAGATTAGATTTCATCAAGGCAATAACTACATCACAACTGCCAAACCACTGAATCATGAACAGCCATATTGGCACATAACCTTACCCATCATATCTGCTCTCCTACTATTTTGTGCATTAACAGCATACATTTGGCCGTAGTGGACTGAGGTGGTGGGAGTAACCCTGGCTATGGTGGTTAAGATTATGTGTTAACTTGGCTGGGCTATGACTCTCAGTATATTGACAGTTATGAAATTATGTATTTGTCAATTATGTTAACTGATCTAGTATTTGGAACTTAAACATACAGGTAAGTGAGGAGTAGGTATATATATAAAGGTTCTTGGTATGTAAGTGTAGTGTGGATACCATAGTTTTCTACTTGCAATTGAGTAAGTATTGACTTTGCTGAACTGAGGTTTATGTTCATTGACCTGATCCTTAGCAGGTACTCATGTTTTACTGCCCCTATTGAATCTAGGTTTTGTGGAAGAGCACTGAGAATGGTTATTGTTGTTGTTAGGTGCCATTATGTTGGGTATGACCCATACCAATCTTATGAACAACAGATCAGAACCTTGTCCTATCCTGTGCTATCCTCATACTTCCTGACACCTTAGAGGCTCTTGTGGCAGTCACTGTGCCAGTCCACCTGTTTGAGGATCTTCCTCTCCTTTGCTGACCCTCTACTTTTCCAAACATCATGTCCCTCTCCAAGGAAAAGCCCCTCCTAGCAACATGCCCCAAGTATGTGAAGTGAAGCATCATCATCTTTGCCTCCGTAGAGCACTCTGGCTACACCCTCTCCAAGATATATTTGTTCTTATGACAGTCCGTGGTATGTTTAGCACTCTAACACAACAGCTCAAAGGCTGGGAATAGTTGTGGACCCAAAATCATGCATGTATTCTGCATCTTCTTTTTCTTTATGCTTGTCTTACTTCTTCGTCTTGTTAGAGAAACAGAAGACATCTGGGCTGGGACACAGTTACAGGATGCCAAATCATAGTTATAGGATGCCAGGGAACCATCATATTCGTAGCAACTCTGAGATATGCCCCCAAGTCTGTAGCTTTAAACTTTCCAAGAATGGATCTATTTGTAGAGGCATTTTAAGCCTTGTCAAATTCATTTGTCTTGGCTCCTTCCTTTGATTTATGTACAGGTTCTGATCACTGTTTGCTCAAGTACAATCTGTGTATAGAAATCTAGGATAGTTCTGTAAATAGTATGGCATAAGCTATGATGGTGTGAGTGCCTTAATATATATTTTTGTTTAGCACAGGGAAATGTGAAAGAACACAAATAACACTACATCTTTATTTGAGCCTTTGTGATAAATTCAGCACAAGTTTGTTGTGTTTTGTTTTTTATTCTGTTAATTTTTTCTTCTGGACTTCTTCCTGTAGCTTACTTTATAGTGAAAAATATTTTGAAGGACTAGTTGTTACTGAGGGAGTTCTGATGGCTTTGTTGCTGTTCTTGTTCAGTACCACTGAGTCGAGTATGACTCACAGTGACCCTATGAATGGTAGATCTGAACCCTTGTGCCATCCTCGCAATTTATGACACACTAGAGCCCCTTGCTGCAGTCTTTGTGCCAATCTCTCTGGACGAGGGTCTTCCTCTCCTTGATTGTCCATTCATTTTTCCAAGTATGGTGTCCCTTCCCAAACAGGTGTTCCTCTCCAAGGAACAACCTTTCCCAACAACATACCCAAAATATGTGAGATGAAATTCTATAATGTCTGTCTCCAAGGAACACTTTGGCTACACTTCTTCAAGACATATCTGTTTGTTCTTTTGGTAGTCTGTCAAATATTCAGTGTTCTTCTCTAACACTGCAGTTTAAAGATAGCAGTTTCTGTTGGACAACAATGAATTTGAGGTGACTTCCCCCCTCATTTTATTGCTAATTGAGGTAATATTATAAAAATCCTGTAAACTTTACTAGTTATCAGTCTCAACCATGATCCAAGTATAATTATTTAAGTTTTTGCAAAAAGTCTTTGTCATTGTTAGCTGCAGAGTAGTAACTACTACTAAAGAAGTGGTATTTCTGCATTGTTGTTATGTGCCATTGAGTCAGTTGCTACTTGTAGCAACCCTATGAATAATAAATAGCTCTGAGCCCTGCCCTTTCTTGAGCCAATCTCACTCTCCTTGACACACCTGCCCCCATTGCCATAGTCACTGTGACAGTACATTTCATCCAGCGTTTTCCTCTCCTGTGCTGACCTTACACCCTTCTGAGCATGATGTCCTTCTTCAAGGACTGGTCCCTTCTGTCAACATACCCCACATTTGTGAGAAGGAGCTTCAACATCCTTGTCTCCAAGGATCAGCTTGGTTTCACCCTCTCCAAGACATGTATCTGTTACTTCTCTTGGCAGTCGTTGGTATATTCATTACTCTTCTCCAGAACTACATCTCAAAGCCATCAATTGTTATCCTGTAATTTTTGGTCATTGTACAGCTCTCTCATGCATAGCAGATAATTGCAAAGACCATGGCTTAGATTAGGTGCACCTTTGTCTCTAGAGTGACATCGTTGCTCTTTAGCACTCTGGAGTAGTCTCTGACAGCAGATTTTCCTAATGCAATTTCTCTTTTTTATTTTTTTGACTGATGGTGTCAAGATTGCTGGTTGTGGAATTTAGCAAGCTAAAATTGTTGACAATCCATCTTTTGTGGTGCTGCCAGTTGGCCCAATGGTGAGAATTTTCATTTTCTTGATGCTGAGCTTCAATCCCTATTACAGACTATAGTCCTTGATCTTCTGCAGCAAATGCTTCAGGGCCTCCTCAGTTTCAGCAAGCAAGGTTGTGTTATTTGTATAACACAGGTTGTTGATGAGTTTCCCCCCAATCTTAATGCCACATTCCTCTTGATAAAATCCAACCTCTCAAATCAAGCTTAATTTTTTGTTTATCAGGATTTATTTGTCTCAGATCAGGTCATTTTGCTTTTGTGCAAAAACACACACTTTCACATTCACCTTTGTAATGCCTTGGACTCTGATGTGGAGGAGGGTACTAATTCCTGTACAGGTGTTACTTCTCTGTGGGCCTCCTCTGCCCTGCCATTGCTGCCTTTCATCTTCCTTCAGAATCACCTTTGATTTCTGGCAGCTGCATATGGGGGAGGCTGGGAGCCATGTGCTGATGCTACTCTCCTGGGCAGACCGCTCAAACCAACAGCAGGTACCAGCCTCCTGCCTGCCCCCTGGAGCCCAGGAAGAGAGACAGTTCCAAATCCAAACGGGGTTGGGCTTCTCTGACATGACAGATGGTCAGCATTTGTTTTCCTCATCCTGTTTACCTGGTCGATTGGAATGCTGTTTTAGCTTTTGTTGTTTACTTTTCTCTTAAAAAAAAGAAGCAGAGAGGAGAACATGGTACTAGATCAGAATGGTCAACAAGTTCAATGTTGACATGCTGAAATAAACACTATAAAGGTAAAATAAATAGAAATTTTTAAAAAGAAATGAAGTAAGTCTGGCACATTTGTGAACGTGCTTAATTACATCTCACTGATCTTGTTTTCAAATGTAATTTCAAATGTCATTGACCTTGTTTTCATATAAAAACTATTTTGCCTATTTTATGGCAGAGAAAACAGATTTAGTTCCTGAAATGCTATTGAGTAGATAATGGGTGCTCTTTTCTTTTTAAATATTAAATGTGACAGAAATTTCCATATTAATGTTATAATTTGATATTCATATATACATACTGATATTTCTTCATCTCAAAAAAGATCTTTGCCATTACCAGCCCCATTTTACTGAGTAATAACAGACCAAACCATTACTTAAATAATTTTTTATGAGCTTTTAAAATTTTAATCATAAATTGCTTGTTATTTATAAATTTTTTTTATGCCAAAGAAAGCATTTGAAAAGTTTTATGATGCCTACATGTAGAACTCTGGTAAAAATACCATAATTTAGAATCTGAATGTTGAATTTTACTTATGAAAAAATAGATACCCATAATAAACTGTTTTCTTCTAGACTATTGCTGTACATGATGCTGGAAGTATCTCACATTTTATTCTTATAAGTAGTGAAGGCCTCTTTTAGAATTTGAGGGGGAGAGCCTTCACTCTGCATACTGGAATATAAGGAACTATATTAATGTTTCATTAATGTCCACAAGTTTTATGCCAATGAGAAAATAAGAAAGTGGGTTAGTGTGGAACTTGTGAGGCCCAAAGGAAAGTTACAGTGGGCCAAATCCAGAAAAAATGATGAAGATTGTGTGATGGTGTGATCATTGACTTGTGAGTTGTACAATGACCTCAGTTCTTTGCATAGAATGCTTTCATAGGTAGAGGGACGGTTTAGACTCTTGATAAGAAATGGAGGGGGGGATGTGTTAATTTTCCTCCATAACTGTTTTTATAAATACTTGCTTTGTACTATTATCAGTTGCCGTGAGAAACTTTGAATTTGTAAAATGCTGGCATGGAAAAAAAAATAGACTACATACAGATTAACCTCAATTAACTTTTTCATCATTTGTAATGACATGGAATTACATTAGTATCAAAATACAAATCTAGAAGTGTGACAAGTATGATGCTCATGTAAGATGGAAAGAAACTTACTGGTTGAGAAATGGAAGATCCATGAGGTCATATTATTTTAGAATTCATAGAGACCTATTCTCATAAATAGCATCTGCTCAGTTCATATATTTGATAGTGCACAACTCTGTCACTTTCATTTGCCAGCACCTCCAGGGCAAAGGCTCGTCTCCCTAGGCTTTAAGCACTGCATCTATAGAGTCTGTTTTTCTTTGGGTGATGGTAAATCTTGCCAATTACAGTGTACTTTGGGTAATGAGGATACTGCATTTGAGTTTCTGGGCATTCTCTGAGGGTTGTTGTGATTCCTGGAGAGTGTTTTTGTTGACCTTAATAGGTAAAGTTCACTTCAAACACTGAGGGAAACATGAAGCGCCTGATGGCAGTAGCGTTGCTGTGAGCTCAGTGATACAAAAAAAAAAAAAACCCACAAAAAAAAAGACCACAAAAAAAAACCAAACCCAAAAAACCAAAACCAAAACCCCAAAATGTCCAAGTCCTGAAAATAATTTAGCCCACCCTATACTTAGTAGTATTTTTGAGCACCTAGAATTGTTTTAGTGAGCTCTGGTTGCCTAGTGGGTAAGGAATTGCACTGTCAACTCAAGGGCCATTGATTTCAATCCACCAGCTGCTCCACAAGAAAAAAAATGGTCAGTCTCCTATGTAATTTACAGCCTCTGTAAAACCCCTGGAGGGTCAGGTATGAGGCCGTTTTGACTCTGTATCACTGAGTGGGTGAAAGTGGTTATTTTTGTCTTCTACATTAGAAGTGATAACTATAATTCTTTGGTTCTATTAAAGTACAGTTTTCTTTGACATTTTTGAGATCAAATATCATAGTCAAATGCATCTGTCTGCACAGTTCTGATGAAAGTCAAGCTTTGGATCCACTGACTTATAAATGACTTTAGTTATCCCATCATATACCTTTCATTGCTTCAGTTGAATCTGTGTAGTAGGGGGAAAGTTGCTGTCTACGTACCAAACTATTCTCCTTATGAATAGAAAATGTTCGCTGGAGCCTTTATTATAATCTGAGTGGGTTTTCTTGGATTCATGCCTGCCCAGCATTTATTTTTGTGTACAGTAGGCTGATTTTCTAATTTTCTGTACATTTCTTTTGAGAGTTTGCGACACTGTTTATCTTTGCTGACGACTTCTGCTAGGTCAGAATATGAGGAAATGTTGGGGAGCTTTTACAGAGCTGTCTTTATTTATTGGTGACTTTTAGAATAACTCTTTCTGCAGTGCTTTCACTTAATCTGTCTTGGAAGTGGCAACAAGTGCTGAATTGCGTATTTTCATCCTGGTAGCCCCAAATTATAATTGCCCAATTCTCTGTTATTTGTAGTCTCAGAAGCTTTGCATTTATAGATTAATCATATCATCATTTGGAGTCTCTAGGGAGCTCTTGTGGTCTAGTGCTAAGAAGTTGAACTGCAGTCTTGAAGGCACGTGGTTTGAATCCACCAACTGCTCTACTGGAGAAAGAGGGACCTTTTCCTTCTGTACAATTAACTGCCTCTGAAAACCTGCTGGAGGGTCAGCTATGGGTTGTTCATAGTCAAAAGTACAGAACAGCAATATTGTAATTAAATGTTGATTTCGTAGTCACTACAACACTGTTTTATTTATGCTGCTTGAAATTTTTGGAGATGGGAGTAATGTGTTGGAATCAGTAGTGGTGTAGCAAAAAGGTTTGATGGCACAAAGATTAACAGCATTTTCTTGAGGTAAATTCTCCAGTTTTTAACATGCACATCTGGTGGCTTAGTGGTAAAGAGCTACACTGCCAACACAAAGATACATGGTTTGAATCCTCCAGCTGCTCTGTGGGAGAAATATGTGCAGTCAGTTCCCTTGTGATATACTGCCTCTGCAAACCCACTGGACTGAGGGTCAGCTTTGAGCTAGTTCTGACACTGTTGTACAAAACAGCAACAACAACATCCACATAAGATAGCTGTGTAAGTTTTCATGTTGATGGCAGAATCTAACTGAATGTCTTAATCTTAACTATTGAATACTACACACACACACAGTTTGAATGAAACTTCAGGGATTGAATAATGCTAAATGAAATACCCTATTGTCAAATGATTATTTATTACATGAGATGATTTATTTAACATTCTGAAAATAATAGAGAACAGATTAATGGTTGCCAGAGTGGTGGTGGTGGAGGTTGGTGTTGAGTTGAATGTTACCGTAAAGGGGCAGCACCATTGAGACCTTTGGACTGTTAGGAAAAGTGGGTCTTGATTGTGGAGGTGGCTGTGCACAAGTCAAAGTACAGGATGAAGTGATCAAAAACTATACATGCACACAATGCCAATCAGGTTCCTAGTTTTCATATTGTCGCCGTTGGGGAAAATAGGGTAAAGGCTTACAAAACCTCGCAGCACTGTGTTTTGGGTATTCAAGATCCTGCAGCACTTGATTTCCAACTTTCTGTGAATCTGCAGTTATTTTAAAATGAAAAGTTTTGAAAAATGATCTGGTGATTCTGAAGAATCGTGAGGAAAGTGAGGCTGTCCAAACTGATGCTGGTGAAAATTCAGCAACTGACTTTTAGGTGGTTGTTATTGTTATGTCCCACTGAGTTGGAATTGACTCATAACTGACCCTCAAGAGGGTTTTCAGAGACTGTAAATCACATAGGAGGTGATTACTCATCTTTCTCAGGTAGTAGATCTCAACCACCTGTCTTCTTGGATTGACAGCACAACTCCTTACTCACTAGGCTAGATGGAAGGGACTTTGTATAATATTTACACATAAATATATGAGATAATGGTAATAGTCCTAGCCTTTTTTTTCTTGTGAAATTTTGTTACAATGTTGGAGCTAGCTTGTTTTACATTTAGTGCTTTTTAAAAAATCCAAAATTAAGATGGCCCTTTAAATTGGCTAACAAAAGCATGAATTTTGTGTTAGGTCTAGGAAAACCTTGTAAAATTCCTTGAGGAAATAAACCTCAACATATGGTATGAAATTTATATAAAACTGTCAGCTCCCAAGTCTAGAGAAGAAAGAGAAGGAATTTATACTTTACTGCTTGCCCTGTTTTTTCAAGTGACGTCTCATTTAGAGAATATGTTCTTTGTATCTTATCTTCTTCTTCTCTTTCCCCTTCAGCTGGAGACTAAACAGAGATACAATCATAGAACTAGAACCAGATAAGAGGCAAACAAAGTGTTTTCTTCTGTTTTAGATATATAGAATACATGCTTAATATAGAGTAATGCATTTTTATTTTTAGTTTTTGTATATCATACTTTCATATTTCCACTTCTGCAAGAATCACTGTTTCTTCCCTTCTCCCCCTTCTCACATTGCTATTGGGTTACAACCAACTCATAGCTGATCTGCCGGCAGGTTTCTGTAAATTGCAGAGGAGATTGTTCATCTTTCTCTCAAAGAGCCTCTGATGCATTCAAACCTCCAGAGAGGCGTGGCCTCTGGGTCATTTAATAAGTGGGAACTGAAATTTTAGATAAGTGAAGCTTTCCTTAAAGACATGAAAAGATGCTTAGTATTCTTTGCTGTTATTGCTGTTGTGTGCCATGAGTCAGTTCTGACTTGTGATCCCATGTGACAGACCTGCTTTCTTGACTGTAACCTTTACCCAAGTAAATCATCAGGCTCCTGGGTAGCCACTTGGTGGTTTGGAACCATTGATTTTTAGCAGGTTAGCACTTTAGTGGTTAGCCATTTCTTCCACCAGGGTTTTTTATTAGCTGTTTTGTTGGGTGACGCCCAGTTGGTTCTGAGTTATAGGTACCCTACATATCATAGAATGAAACACTCTCACACCGTCTTCACAGTCATTGATGTTTTAAGTTCATTAGTCATTACCCTTTGTCATGGAGTTGATTCTTCATCTGTCATTCTTAGTCTTTATCCAACTTTCAGAAGCATAACAGGTAACTAAAAAGACCATGGCATGGATCAAGTGCATCTTGGTTTTTAAACTGACATAATTGCTCTTTAGTACTCTGAAGAGGTACTTGAAAGTAGAATTTCCCAATGTAGCTTGCCTTTAATTTCATGATGGTTGGTTCCAAGAAGGTTGATTGTGGATCTAAGATGAAATAGTTGACAACTTCAGTCTTTTCTCCATCTATCACTATGTTGCTTACTGACGTGCAGGTGAGGATTTTTGCTTTCTGAGTCGCAAGCGACTTGACGGCACATAACAACAACAACAACAACAACAACAACAACAACAATATTGAGATGAAACCCATATTGAAGGCTGTAGTCCTTGATTTTCTGCAGCAAGTGCTTCAAGTTCTCAGCAAGCAAAGTTGTGTCTTCTGCACAATGCAGGTTGTTGATGTGTCTTCCACTGATGCCACATTCTTTTTCATAAAGTCCAACTTGTTATTTGTTTGTTTTTTCTTCTTTGAAGTGCAGCTTCTTGAGTGATCCTTTCCACATACAGATTGAATAGGTCTGGTAAAAAATGCCTCTGGACCTTCCAGGACTTGCCCTGCCATCTCATTGAAGGAGTCCCCACTGCTGCACCATGGTATCTGTATGTTTTCTTGTCGTTCAGGTTTTCTTTTAGGGATATAACACTTACCTGTCAGTTTCTTATATTGGGTGAGTGATTTGCAGGCTGCTGCTCTTAACAGCTTAGATTTGTATGATTGTATGAAACATGTGAATGAAGAAAAGTATGAAACAGATTGTATATGGATTTTGTATACAAACCGATATAAAATTAAAAAAAAACAAACCCAAACAAAAGTAGCTTAGATACATAAATATTTGCTTGTCTATCATTGGCATTTATGGGTACAGTGCTTGTCTGTCAGTTAGTGTACTAAAGTACAATTCCCAGATTAAGCAGGGCTAGAGAGAAGGATTGGCTATTCATTTCTGAACTAACAGGCCTTTGTAAACCCTATGAGTATCTCTTTGCTATTGTGAGTAACACAACAACCTGTTAACAAATGAATGGATAGGAAAAACCATAGTATATTTACCTAATGGAATACTATGCAGCACTGAAAAACAATGACCTTGTAAAACATTATACAGTATGGGTAACCCTGGAGGACATTATGCTGAATGAGATATCTTATGAACAAAAGGAAAAATATGGCATAGCACCACTGTTACAAATCAGGACTGACATGGGTGACTTCGAGGAGAACATGAAGAGAGTGGATAGATAATGAACAATGTATTGGAACAGATGAAGGAAAGAACTGTTTAAAAAGAATATGTGATTAAGCATTATATGTAAGACAACAGTCCAGAATAAGAGGTACATTGTAAAGAGGACAGGGAAGGAGAGGTGAGGAGAGGAGAGAGGAAATTAAACAACAGTAAATGAATGTTAAAAAAGATAAATAAAGAAGAATACAAACTGGGGGATGAGGAAGGGAAAAGAGAGGGGGAAATGTGCAACAATGAGTGAATGAAAATCCAACTTTTTTGTAAACTATCTATGGTCAACTGATATTCAATAAGGAAATTATATCTATCAAGTGGGGAAATAACAGCCTCTTCAACAAATGGTGCTGGCAAAATGGCACTGATACCTTCAGAAAGCTTAAACAGGATCCACATCTTACACCATACACAAAAAATCAACTCAAGATGGATCAGAGACCTGTGAGTAAAGCCCAAGACCATTAAGTTCATAAGAGACAAACTTGGACCAAACTTAGAAGGCCTTGCCTGTGGTATAAAGACTGCAAATACAGCCAGACATGAACAATCTGGAGAGGATAAAATTGATGAATAGGACTTTCTAAAGATTAACTCTCTATGCTCATGAAAAACTTTTTCCAACAGGGTGAAAAGAAAACCTACTGACTGAGAAAAAACATTTTGCAGTACTATCTCAGACAAAGGTCTCCTAACAAAATTTTACAAAATGCTCTTGGATCTCCAGAAGAAAAAAGACTGATAACCCAGTTACAAAATGGTAAAAGA
>NW_006399800.1:15854008-15867040 GCF_000299155.1 Elephantulus edwardii | reverse complement strand
TGTTCATAGGGTCACTATGAGACATACTCAACTTGAAAGCACCTAGCAATAACAACACCATGAAAAATAAATTACCAGTTGTTGTTGGTACCATTGTTATATGCTGTCCAGTCACCTGCAGCTCATAGTGACCATATGCACAATAGCTCTGAACCCTGTCCTATCCTAAGCCAATCTTAACTGTCTCTGACACATCTACGCCTAAGACTCCAGTTACTGTGTAACTGACTGCATCTCATCCAGGATTTTCCTTTCCTGAATTGTCCTTCTACCCTTCAAAGCATGATATCATTCTCCAAAAACTGGTCCCTCCTGGTAACATGCCCAAAAAATGTGATAC
This sequence comes from Elephantulus edwardii, assembly GCF_000299155.1. NCBI lineage: Eukaryota > Metazoa > Chordata > Mammalia > Macroscelidea > Macroscelididae > Elephantulus > Elephantulus edwardii. The sequence continues at coordinate 15,866,700 of NW_006399800.1, read as the reverse complement.
CAATCCTTGTCTCCAGAAAGCAACTTGGTTTCACTCTCTCTAGGACATTTCTGTTTGTTCTCTTCAGTCCATGATATGTTCAGTACTCTTCTCCAGCACCACAACTCAAAGGCATCAATTCTTCTTCTTTCATCCTTATTCATTGTTCAGCTCTGTGGTGCATAGCAAGTAATTGTGAAGACTATGGCCTGAGTCAGGCACACCATAGTCTCTATACTGACATCTTAGCCCTTCAGCACTCTGGTAAAACACAAATCAAAACAACAATAAGATACCATATCATTCCTGTTATATTTTTGTTGGTGGTGTTGTGTGCTTTTGAATTAGAACTGACCAATAGTTGATTCTCCACTGGGTTTTCAGGGGCAGTAAGTTGCATGGGAGGAGATTGTCTCTCCTCCTGCAGAGCAGCTGGTGGATTTGAACTACATGCTTTTGAGATTGCATTGCAGCTTTTTGTCATGAAGCCCCTAGAACTTTTATATTAGCAATGATAAAAAACCAAACCAAAACTATCAAATAAAGCAAACAACAAACCAACACAAATAATATTAGGTGCTTGTGAGATTATAGAGAATCAGGAACCTTTATTCATTGCTGATGTGAATATAAAATGATACATCCACTGTGGGAAAAAATTTGCTCATTTCTAAAAAATTGAACATAGAACTACCATTTGACAAAGTTCTTGCATTTTTAGGTACATACATACCCATGAGACTTGAATGTCTGTCAGTTTTCATTGGAGCACTTCTCACGAATAGCTCAACAATGGAAACAAGGTTAAAAAAATGTCGATCAATAGAAGGCCAAATAAAGGAATGTAGTGTACACATACACTGGAGTATAAAGAGAAGTGAAGTTCTAGTGTGTGCCATAACATAGATACACCTTGAAGACATTATGCTGAATGAAATTAGCCACAAGAAGACAAGCACAGTATAATTTCACTTTTATTAAATAGCAAGTTAGAGAATAAAAAAAATGATTAGTAGTTACCCGGGGTGCAAGGGAGGAGGAAAGGGAAAGATTTTAACTTAAGGGACAGTGAGTTCATTTTAATGGAGTAATTTGGAAAAGATTTGAGGATAGGTGTAGAATATAAACAGTATAGTCTGTCTCTGAATTATACCAGGAGAAGTTACTGAACTTATGTAAGATTTGTTGAATACATTCTCATCATAATAGGAAAAAGGCACAGTTTAGGGGAAAGTTTAGCACTGCTAAAGAAAGGGGGGGGTATGATGTCCACTATAGAAAACAGAATTTATTTTAACCCAAGTGCCTTGTTGCTGAACTCATGATGCTCATAGAAAGAATATGTAAATAGAAGATCAAGGCACGTTTCCAGTTGTACACTGGAAGCAGCAGGGGTTCTGTGTCTCTGGAGGATGGAATGTAGATGAAAAGTCCATGGCCCCGAGTTCTCCGGCCTAAGATATAAAGTTGATTTACCTGGGTTCCTCCAAATGACTGAAAGATGATATAAAATTCCTTTCCATATCCAACCTATACACAGCCTGTCAAAGTAGTTGTCCTATCTCTTCCCCATCTGCTGTGATATTGCCTATTGGTCTAGTTGTGAGGATTTTGTTTCCTTGTTGAAGGGCAATCCACATTGAAGGCTATAGCTGCAAAGGTGTGGGGAAAGGACATAACCCTGACATATCTTTTCTGATTTTTAAACCATGCAGTATCTTTTTTTGTGTTCAAGTGATTGTTTCTTTGTATGCTGAACAAATGATAAAAAATTGTATGCTGAACAAATAATTTGAGATGCTAACCTATATGATGAAGAATGTGCCATCAGGGTTGGGTGAAGACTCATTAACAACCTGTGTTACACAGGCGTCACAGCCTTGCTTGCAGAAAGTGAAGAGGACTTTAAGCTCTTACTGAGGAAAACCAAAGGCCACGGCCTTAAATGTACATTACATTTTAACGTCAAAAAATAAAAATCTCCACCACTGGAACAGTAGAAAAAATAGTGATAGAAAAATGATTAAAATTGTCAGTGATTTAATTTTACTTGGATCTACAGACAGCACTCTTGTTAGCAGCAGTCAGAAATCAAGAGACTTGTTGCATCTTGTACAAATGCTATTGTTGACCACTTTAAAGTGCTATTAAAGGACAAGGATGTCAGTTTAAAGATTAAAATATGCCTTATCCAACCTGTAGTATTTTCAGTTGCATCCTATGCTTGTGAAGATTAGACAATGAGTAGGGAAGAGGGAATAAAATTGATCCCTTTGAATTGTGGTGGTGGCATAGAATATTGACTATCTCCTAGACTGCCAGAAGAACAATGCATCCAGGGTGTATCTTAGAAGCAGGGATGGTGAGCTTTTGCCTCACGTACTTTAGGCATGTTGCCAAGAAGTGTCGCTCATTGGATAAAGATATGCTGGTCAGTAGAAAGAGAGGATGATCGATGTTCAGTTGGGTGACGTGGCAGAGTGACTGCAGCAGTGGGCTTGTGATGGCAGAGATTATAAGGATGGTTGAGATTGGCATGGTTTCAATCTCTTGTTTTGAGGGTCTCTGCGACTCAGAATTGCCTTGATGTCGCCTATTGACAACAACAAAGCTATCTGCATAATATCCTCTTTTTCATAAATAACAGCATAGTTTTTAATGTTTTTAAAAAGTTATTTCTAAAAGGCTTCAGGCCTTTTTTTCATAGCGCTGCTATGAGTCGTGCTTGACTCGAAGACAATCAACAACAACAACAGAACTAGCTAAAAATTACAAGTGGTCTGCACATTAACAAAGACTTTCCTCTAACATTCATTTGATAGTTGAACTACTTTAGGGTGTGAAAGTGAGTTCTCATAGATCATTAACAGCTGACAGTTCCTGAGAACTCAAAGCTATAAAGCCGATGTGTTCGAAGCAATGCCAGTTGAAGATCAATCAAAAGTGACAAAGTATTTTTGAAAGCTTTTGCTGAATTAAGTGGAAAATAATTCCATTTACAAGCAATTTTGCAAGAACATATCAATTATATATACTTGTACAGAATCTAGAAATTATTTTAACAACATAAATAGTAGCTGAAAAGAATTTCAAAAGACAAACAAGTAAATTTCTTTTTCTGTGTACAGCGAGTTTCTGCAAGAAGTCAATGTATGTGATTTCTCCTCATTTGATCTCCCATTTTGTCCTTTACCCAGGTCATTATAGTTTCTACTGCACCAACTCATTAAAGCTATTAAAAGTGAAGTCTCCTTTGTGATAAATACTTTTCAATCCTGTTCTTTTCTTTTGGAATTCAACAGTCTTGGACACAAAACTTTGGGAAACATTGTCCGTTGACTTCCCTGATGCATATCTATGGATAAACCTCCTTTAACCCTCACTGCTTCTTTTTTGTTTTCTTCACTAGCTTTTTCTTCTGCATCTATTCTTTCAGAGGAGGCTTTCCCAGAAGCACCACCCACATGCCTATTGTTTTCTTTTCTATTATTTTCTGAGTAATTATAGACGTTTCTGTGCCCCAGTGATACAATGGTTAAGTGCTTAGCTATTAACAGAAAGCTCAGCAGTTTGCATCCACTAGCTGCTCTTCAGCAGAAAGACCTGACAGTCTTCTCCCATGAAGATTTGCAACCTAGGAAACCTTAGGGGACAGTTCTGTGTTCCATGTTAAGAGTTGCGGGCTGATGACAGCATGCTTGTTCCAACTGTGTATCTATAGTTTCTAATAATCTTCTGAACTGTTGGCTTGATTTTTCAGTTGACTGTTGTCCTTAACATTGTTTGGGTTTTTAAACTAATGTAAAGGTTGATACTTTAAACCTGCTTACCATGGAAGAAGGATATATCTATCTGCCATTGTAAATAGTACAGCCAAGAAAACTTTATGGATCAGTTCTGCCCTTTAACACATGAGATTTCTGTGAGTCAAAAGACCATCAAAAGCAGTGGGATTGATTGTTGGTTTGCTGGATGTCGTTGTCTAGAAGTCACATGTATAACTTCAAGCACCAAAGATGTGGTCCAAGATATAAAGCAAGCACCAAAATGTTATATCCCAATCTAAGTATGTTTTAATTCTCAAGAATTCTGCTCCTCTCTTTATATTCTTAGTTTTATATCACCAGTACCCCAAGTGAATAGCTTCAGTCTATTTCTAGTTAACTTTCTTCCCAATCCTAAAAGGTCCTTTAAACCTACACATTTTTCTACGTTCTTACTGTAACTATCTTTGTCGAAGTCTTCAACCTATATCCCTATTTCCCCACTTCCATCCCTTCCTGGATATACAAGTTCACGTCTATTTCCAACATTCACTTGAAATGGATTATAATATCGCTCTCCATTCTCTGTCTTTGTCCATCTGGTGGAAACTGCTGTTCATCTGTGAGATACAGTGTAAATGTCATCTGTGGTGAAATTTTCCCTGATCCTTGTATAACCCAGTTACTGCTTCTGTACTGCTGTTTCTGTCCTTTATTTGTTTTCAATATAGACAGTAAATAAAACTAAAAACTTACTGCTATCAAGTCCATTCTGACTCATAGGGACACACCATAGGGTTTCTGGTTCTGTACATCTCGACAGGAGGAGACTGCCTTGTTTCTCCTGAGGAAACGCTGGTGGATTTGAACCACAGGAGCTGAACAGCCTTTTGGTTAACAGTGCAACACTTAATACATTGTGCCACCAGAGCACCTTAGTAAAGTACATAGATAATGTAAAGGTTGGAAGTTCAAGCCCACATGAGGTGGAAGAAAGACCTGTCCATCTGCTCCTGCAAAGATTACAGGCAAGAAAAACTTTTAGATCAGTTTTGCTGTGTAACATGTGAGATTCCTATGAGTCAAAATTGATTCAAAGGCAGTGGGATAGATTTTTTTTAATTTCACTGGTTGTCATTGTCTGTATTTGTCACTTTACAGTCTTCACATATACATCTGTGACATGGCATCTTTTATGTTGCTGAACTGTCATCATTAAATGTTCCAGAATACTTGGACTGATATTGGTAGTGCTTCATTATTTAGATGCTAGTAGACCCCCACAAGGATGCAGAGTCTTGTTCTTTTCCATGTTAATGACGTACACATAGTTATATCTGTTAACATAGAAAGAACTCAGTTATTATCTGGTAAGTGTAATTCGTAATACCCAGAATGTACTCATACTAGACTGTAGTGATCACATGATCATAATTAAGCTTGTCTCTAACCTCCTAATTTTGACAGCTGATATTGAGCTTCTCCAACAATTTCTTCCACAGATGTAGTCAGTCTGACACCTATGCAGCCCATAAGGTGAGGTCTATGTATAAAGTTGTCATATGTGTCTTTTAAAAAAGATATTTGCAATGAAGAAATTATTGACAACACAAAATTCAGTCATTCTATTTGTAGCCTCATTTCTATCAATTCCATATTTTCTAACTATTCTTCCTTCTTCACTGTCTCCAACTTTTACATTCTAGAATGAATCTTGATTGTATATTTGGTCTATTTCTAATGGGAAGAGTTGGTAAAAATTTTCAATTTTTTCCTTTTTGGTTCTAGATGTAGGAATGCTTATTTGAATAATAGTCATATTAATGAGTCTTTCTTGTATTGTTGTTGTTGTTTTTGTTAGAGTCAAAATCGACCCATAGCTGACCCTCTGGTGTGTTTTCAGGGGCAATTAATCAAACGAGAGGAGATGCCCATCTTTCTCCCCACAGAGCAGCTGGTGGATTTGAACCTTTCATTACAGCTATTCTGTCACTCACAACACTGTATTTCAGGATAAAACTTGAAACTGAATTTGTGACCATGAATGCAACACTATTCTTCTTGTGTTTTTCATTTCCCAGCATAATATACATAGTATACATGATTCATGATTTGATTCATGATCTGATTCAAAGTGGCCAAAGCTAGTCCATCTCATTTTACTAATTTCTAGAATGTTGATGTTCATGTGTTCTATTTCATTTTTCACAATTTCTTATTTTCCAATATTCAAGTTACCTACATCCCATGTTCCAGTTGTTAGAAGATATTTGTCATTATTTTTCCTGCTTCAACGGACTTCCACCATTAATACTATATTAAAACCACATGCATGCACAATACTGCTGGAGATCATTAAAAATGACTAGAATAGTACATAGATAAGGAACTGCCAGAGTTCAAGCAGGATTCAGAAGAGGCTGTGGCACCAGGGATATCATTGCTGATGTCAGATGGATCCTGACTGAAAGCAAAGAACATCTATCATTATAAATAATGTTTGTTATTAAAAGAATAGCTATTTGGCTATAAATAAATAGCAGAATGTCTATTTATGCTTTTTTTGCCTATGAAAAGGCATTTGGCTGGATCATAGGAAGTTATGGCTAACACTGAGAAGAATGGGAATCTCAGAGCATTTAATTATGCTCTTGTGAAACCTATATTTAGACCAGGAGGCTGTTGTGCAAACAGAGCAAGGGGGCACTTTTGTTGGTGTTGTGTACCATTGAGTCAGAATTGACCCGTCACTGACCCTTCCGGTGAGTTTTCAGAGGCAATTAGTCACACAGGAGGAGATTGCCCATCCTTCTTTCACATAGCAGCTGGTAGATTCATACCATGTGCCTTCAGTATTTCAGTGCTGCTTTTTTGCCAGTAGGCCATCAGTGCTCTCTAGAAACACTTCTTGTTGTTAGATGCTGTTGAGTTGAGTACTACTCAAAGCGAGTGTGTGAACAAAAAGATCTGAACCCTGTTCTATCCTGTGCCATTCTCACATTAGGAAACACTGTTAAGTGCCGTCTAGTCGCAGGCGACTCATAGCGACCCTATGAAGGAGATTTCTCCATGCTTGGGTGCCTTTCATCCTCTCTCCAGGTTCATAGAGTTTCCGGAGGCAAGCGATTATGGAAGTGGATGCCACTCCTCCTTGCAGTTAGGAAACACTACATGGTTTAAAATTAAGAAGGATGTGTGTCAGGTTTGTATTCTCTCTCCTTATCTATTCAATCTATATGTGAAGAAATTATTCGAGAAGATAGATTTTATGAAGAGGAATGTGACATCAGGATCAGAGGGAGACTCATCAGTAATGTGCATTATGCACCTGACCCAACCTTGTTTGCTGAAAATAAGGAGAACTAGAACCACTTGTTTCAGAAGATCAAAGAATACAGGCTTCAGTATGGATTGCATCTCACTGTCAAGAATACAAAGATTCTATCGTGATAGATAATATCATGATAGATGGACTAAAGATTGAAACTGTCAACAGCTTCATCTTACTTGGATCTTCAGTTAACATCTTTGGTACCAGCAGTCAGGAAATGTTCTCCACAGGGAAAGTCTACAGTTAGGGATCTCTCCAAATTATTGAGGAGTAATGGTGCCATTTTGAGGGCTAAGGTGCATCTAATTCAGGCCAGGGTCTTTCTGATCACTTGCTATGGTCTGAGAGCTGGACAATGAATAAGGATGACAGAAGAAGAATTGATACCTTTGAGTTGTGGTGTTGGAGAACAGCACTGAACATCCCATGTACTGCCAAAGGAACAAGCTTGGAGAAGGTGGAGCCAGAGTGCTCTGTGGAGACAAAGGTGATGAGGTTTCACCTCACATACTTTAAGCATGTTGTTTGGATGGGCTATTCCTTGGAGAGTGACATGATACTTGGAAAGGTAGAGGGTTGATCAAGGAGAGGAAGACCCTCAACCAGGTGGATTGATATGGTGACTGCCACAATGAGCTCCAATGTGTCAAAAAGTGTGAGGATGGCACAGGATAGGACAGGGTTCTTCTTAGTTACTTGTTAGGCTTCAGAGAGTTGGACAATGACTAAGGATGACAGAAGTATCAGTGCCTTTGCATTGTGCTGGAGAAGAGTCTTGAACATGCCATGGACTGCAAAGAAAACAAATAGGTCTGTCTTGGAGAGGATGAAAACAAGTCTCTCCTGGAGGCTAGGATTTTGAAGCTCTGCCTCACTTTCTTTGGACATGTGGCCAGGAGATCGGTTTTTGGAGAAGAATAGCACGAGATGGATTGATACAGTAATATGGATGATGGGGGTTGGTGTGTCAAAATTAGTGAGATTGGCTCAGAACAGGGAAGGGTTCAGAGCTGCTCTACATAGGTTTGCTATACATTGCAGGTGACTCAATGACACATAACAACAATAACATACTATGACAGGTTTGGAAGCAGGACGACAACTAACTTTCTGCCTCCAGAAGGATGTTCTGCTTTTGGAATCTTAAAATTGTTGAGGCAGTCTAATGCAGCAAGAAACAGTCACAATCAAAATTGTCTCCATCTTCCTCACCTCATCAGATTTGAGATTATTTTCTGTTTAACAATTCACCACAATGCATATTTGTCAGAGAAAGTTTAATGCAATGCCCTCGACCCTCATTTATATTGTGTTACAGTCTCTCTTAATTTGTACATTTATCACAAGCAGAACTTTGGTCTTATCTCTTCAGGAATAAGTCTCAGTTTCCTGACTTGGTAATCATTGTAGCCACACTCCTCTTGGAAAACAACTTTTGCTCTGGGGCTGAAGTTGATGCCAATCTTAGTGACTAACACTGTGCTTGCATTTAAGATACTTCTTCCAAGGAATAAAACAAACTAGTGCACCATACCTTTTCCCTTTTTTCAAAGTATACAGCCTGGATTGTTAAAAAAAGACCTTTCATCAAGAATGTGCTGATTTAGGCAGTCTCAGATCTACAAAACTATTCTGCTCGTGCAATAGCACCTTCCTTGGGTTCCTGGGTTTCTAATATCTTCATAAGATCTTCCTACTTCTGCTTAGATCTACCTTCCTTCCTTCCTTCCTTCCTTCCTTCCTTCCATCCTTCCTTCCTTCCTTCCTTCCTTCCTTCCTTCCTTCCTTCCTCCCTCCCTCCCTCCTTCCTTCCTTCCTTCCTTCCCTTCTTTCCCGTCTTTCTTTACTTCCCTCCTTCCCTCCCTCCCTCCTTCTTTCATCTTCTGCTGCAATTGTTGTTGTGTGCTTTTGTGTTGGAGCCTAGCCGTAGCTGCCCTCCAGGGGATTTTCAGAGGCACCCAATCATACAGAAGGAGTTCGTCTATCCTTCTCCCATGGAGCAGCTGGTGGATTCAAACTATGTGCCTTTGAGATTGCAAAGTACCTTCTTACCGCTAGACCACCAGAGCTTGTGGTATTTGATGTGTGTCCTAAAAAGTAAATAATGACCCACTTAACCTGTTTTTATGCAACAGCTAATATTCCATCAATTACAATGAAATTGGTCATATGATACAGGTGCCATTATTAATGAAATTTGAATATACTTAATTCTTAATAAGACACTACAGTTGTGAATAATTTTCCTCTTAGGTAATGTCCTTTTGAGGAAAAATTGAAGAGACACTTCATGATAAATACTTTAAACATCCCTTGTGACTCACCAGTTATTAAAAGTGAAAGTACTTATATTACACAGGCAAATATGTGTGGTTTCATTCATTTGTATTGTTGCTTTCTGTTTACTGTAAAAGTGCTTATATTAGGGTGAATAATTAGGTAACAGAGAATAAGAGTTTAATGCCCTAGCTGAGTTTCTTATAATATAAGTGAATCATAATAAGCCAGAGGGCAAAGTAGTAAGGAGAAAAGGAACTCATAGTGCAATGACACCATCATTTTAAAAGGAATGGCTTCATTACATGAGGTGATTTTTCTTTTCTTTTTTTTTTTATCTCATTTTTGTGGGAAAATGTTTGTTTTTGTTTCTTATGCTTTTAATAGCTAGTGATCACAAGTAGTATGAGGTTTTTTTTGTTACATATATCATAATACCACTGTGAACTACTTTTTAAGATAAGAGATGTATGGAGAGAAGAAAATAAAGAAAAGATGAGAAGTCAAAGCAGTAAATAGTGGTCAGTGAAGGCTTCACAGTACAATCAGGAACTTGAACTCTGTGGGAAATTTCTGTTTGCTTTTCTACTTTTTATTTTCATTTTTATAGCCACATTTGTTCATGACTCTCTTCTTGTGCCTTGCTTCCACCCTAGTTTGCTTTTCCCAAACTAGATCACCATTGCTATTTCCATTTCCATTTCCATCTACTTTAATCCATATTAGCTCTCAATTGGACTACTGCAGTAGTCTTTATTGGCCTTCCATTTTTGTCATTGTCTCTTTACACTGCATAATCTACATAGAGAATTTAAAAAATGAAACTCAGACCAAATCGTTCTGTTTAATACAAGGGAATTCTATAACCGAGTTTACCTGTCTGTGACCTTCAAAATGCAGTAACTTTGGATTCAACCTACATCACCTGTTTTACCTACCTCATGTTTCTCTTTAGGCTTGTAACCATTCCAAGTACACTAGTCATTTCCTTAAATGCCACAGATATTCCTGTTTTGGAGTCTGTTTTTATTACTTTCTTTCCATACACAGTCTCTCTACCCACTCTCACTGTGCTTAGTTTTCTTGCCGTTCAGCTTTCGGTACGAATATTACTTCATCAAAAAAGATTCCTGAGGGGAGCTCTGGTGGCCTAGTGGCAAGAAGCTGCACTGCAATCCCAGAGGAACACAGTTCGAATCCACCAGATGCTCTGCCGGAGAAAGAGGCGCAATATCCTCCTGTACCAGTCAGATCTGATTTGACGGTACACGCACACAAAATAATAAAAAATAATAAAAAAAATTAAAAAAAATTCCTGAGATCTGTACATATATGTAATACCCTCCATCCCATCATCTTCTCCCTATCACCATCTCCTAGTGTTATTTTAATTGTAAAGCATTATTTTGTTGTTATGTGCCATGAAGTTGCCTATAACCCTTAGCGACCCTACATACAGCAGCTCTGAAACCTGTGCTGGCCTGAGCTAGTCTCAGTGATTCTGACACATCAACTCCCATTGCTGCAGTCACTGTATTGATCCATCTCATCCACTGTCTTACTCTCCTGTACTGCCCCTCCACCCTTCTGAGCATGATGTCCTCCAATGGTCGGTCCTTCCTGGCTGCATGCTCAAAGTGTGTGAGATGGAGCTTCGAAATCCTAGACTCCAAGGAGAAACTTGGTTTTAACCTCTCCTTATTGATAGTCCATGGTATGTTCAAGATTCTCCAGCACCACAACTTGAAGGCATTGATTCTTTTTTGGTCTACTTTAGTCATTGTCCAGCTCTCAAATGTATAATAGGTAGTTGTGAAGACTGTGGCCTGGATCATCAGGCTCACTTTATAGTTTCTAGACTGACATAGTAGCATTTCAGTACTCTGGAGTGGTCCCTGACAGCACACTTCCCAATGCTATTTGTCTCTGATTTCTTGACTGCTGGTTCCAAGAGTGTTGAATTTGGAGCTGGTCAAGCTGTAATTGTTAAAACCTCAGTCTCTTTTCTATCATGGTGCTGTCAGTTAGCCCAGCCGTCAGAATCTTTGTTTTCTTGATGTTGAGCTTCAATCCATATTGAAGGCTGCAGTCCTTGATCTTCTGCAGCAAGTGCCTCAGGTCCTCCTCTGTTTCAGCAAGCAGGGTTGTGTCATCTGCATAATGCAGATTATTGATGAGTCTTTCTCTAATCCTGATGCCACATTTCTTTTCATAGAGTCCAGCCTTCCAGTTAATCTGTTCTACATACAGATTGAAAAGATAGGGAGATAGAACACATCCTTGATGCACACCCTTCCCAGTTTTGAACCATGCATGTTTTTCTTACTCTGTTCTGATAACTGTCTTCTCGTCCAAGTATAGGTTTCTCATAAGCACAATCAAGTGTTCTGGGATTCTCATTCTTCCCAGAGTCAGCCACAGTTTGTTGTGATCCACACAATCAAACACCTTTGCATAGTCAATGAAACACAGATATACATTCTTCTGGTACTCTCTGCTTTCAGCCAATATCCATATGACATTAGCAATAATATCCCTAGTGTCATGGCCTCTTCTAAATCCAGCCTGCACTTCAGGCAGTTCTCTGTTGATGTGCTGTTCCAGTCATCTTTGGATAATTTTTAGCAGAATCTTCTTGCATGTGTTATCAAATACTCTGTCGGGTCACCTTTCTTTGAATAGGGAACAAATATAAATCTCTTCAAGTAATTTGGCCAAGCTGTTGTCCTCCAGATTTCTTGGCACAACTTGGTGAGCACATCTAGGGCAGCGTCTGTTTGTTGAAATATGTCAGTCTGTATGCCATCAATTCCTGGGGCTGTGTTTTTTGCTATTTCCTTCAAAGCATCTTGAACTTCCTTCATCACCACAGGCTCTTGCTTATACATTGTTTCATGAAATTCTTCTGTGTCAAATTTCTTTTGGTACAATGACTCTGTATACTTTTTCATCTTCTTTTAATGCTTCTTGGATCATTTAATATTCTGCCCAAGACTTCCTTAAATTAACTCGAGGTTTGATTTTGTTCTTCAATTCGTTGAGCTTAAGAAATGCTGAGCGAGTTTGGCCCTTTTGATTTTCTTACTCCAGCACCCTGCATATTTAATTGTAATAGTGTATTTTATTTGTAAAATATAGCTTTTGCATATAAAATTATGTTTACATATGAAATTATAGATATAATATTTTCCTTTGTTTCAGAGATGTCTTAAAATCAAATGTGTAGTCTGTGTGCCATTCTTTGTAGATGTTTTACTTCTGTATATTGATTATTTGCCATAACTTAAGCTAAGATTATCCAAGTATAAAATTATAAAATCCAGTGAATGTTTTTCAACTAT
>NW_006399800.1:15852211-15853833 GCF_000299155.1 Elephantulus edwardii | reverse complement strand
TGACAAAACACCCAGTTGTATTTCTTCTTTGCCATTCTGTATTTTTGAAAGACAGAATAAACCCCTTTTGTTTTACGTAGTTATTATTGTTGCTGTTGTTATATGCCCTTGAATCGTCTGCAACTTATAGTGATCCTGTGTACAGCAGCCCTAAACCCTGATGTATCCTGTGTCAGTCTTATTGTCTCTGATACACCTAACACCATTACCCCAATCACTGAATCAGTCCATCTCTTGTGCTTTCCCTCTACCCTTCCCACCATGAAGTTTTCTCCAAGGACTGATCCCTCCTTGCAACATGTCCAAAGTATGTCAGACAAAGCTTCAGAATCCTTGCCTCTAAGAAGCAGCTTGATCTCACCCTTTCTAAGATGAACTTGTTCGTTCTCCTGTCAGTCCATGATATAGTCAATACTTTTCTCCATCACCACAGTTCAAAGGCATCAATTCTCCTTCTCTCATTCCTATTCATTGTCCAGCTTTCTGAGGCATGCAAGTAATTGCAAATAACATGGTTTAGATCAGGTGCACGTTAGTCTCCAGACTGACATCATTGCTCTTCAGTACTTTGGAGAGGTGTCTCATCCAATGTTATTCATCTCTTAATTTCTTGGCTGCTGGTACCATCAAGAGTGTTGACTGTGGAACGAAGCAAACTAAAGCTGTTAACAATCTCAGTCTCTTCACCATCCATCATGATGCTGCCGGTCAGCCTAATGGTGAGAATCTTTGTTTTCTTCATGTTGAGCTTTCATCTATATTGAAAGCTACAGTCCTTGACCTTCTGTAGCAAGTGCTTTAGGGTCTTCTCAGTTTCAGCAGACAAGGTTCTATTGTCTGCATAACATAGATTACTGACGAGTCTTCCTCAAATCCTGATGCCACATTTCTCCTCATAGAGCTCAGCCTCCAGGATAACCTGTCCTGCATAAAGATTGAAAAGGTATGGAGATAGGACACAGCCCTGGCATATTAAATGATAAAATTTCTCAAATCTAAGGTCTCTTATACTACTTGATCTTCTAGTTATTGACTCATTCAAACATCTTTGAGCAGTAGAAATCTTTTGAAGTCCATTCCTAGATGTGTTTGGCAAGACTCTAGCAGTCTTTGGTAGCCTCTTTGATACCTTTTGGTGATGAAGGAAAAAGTTAAAGCTGCTTTAAATGAAATAGCAAAAAATAAGGCCCCAGGAATAGATGGCATACCAATTGACGTATTTCAGTTAAGAAAAGCAGCCCTGGGTGTGCTCACCAAGTTGTACCAAGCAATCTGGAGAACAACCACTTGGCCAACTGACTGGGAGAGATCTATATTTGTTCCCATTCTGAAGAAGGGTAACCCAACAGAGTGTGGAAACTATAGAACAGAATCATTGATTTCACATGCAAGCAAGATTCTACGGAAGATTATCCAAAAACGACTGGAACAGCACATCGGCAGAGAACTGCCAGAAGTCCAGGCTTACTTTAGAAGGGGTCATGGTACTACGGATATTGTAGCTGGTGTTAGATGGATCTTAGCTGAAAGCAGGCAATACCAGAAGAATGTATATCTGTGTTTCATTGATTATGCAAAGACGTTTGACTGTGTGGATCATGACAAACTGTGGCTGACTCTGA
>NW_006399800.1:15850548-15851866 GCF_000299155.1 Elephantulus edwardii | reverse complement strand
ATTGATGCCTTTGAGCTGTAGTGCTGGAGAAGAATATTGAATGTACCATGGACTGCCAAGGAAACAAAGAGATTCAGCCTGGAGAGGATTAAACTAGGCTGCTTTTTGGAGGCAATGATTCTGGGCTTCATCTGACATACTTTGGACATGTTGTAAGGAGGGACTGGTCCTTGGAGAGGGACATCATGCTTGGGAGGGTGGAGAGACGATGCAAGAGGGGAAGACCCTCTATGAGGTGGATTGGTTCAGTGACTGGGGTAATTGGGATGGGTGTGTCAGAGGCAGTGTGATTGTCACAGGATAGAGCAGGATTTAGGGTTGTTGTACATAGGGTTGCTATGAGTTGCAGGCAAGACGATGACACATAACAACAACAACAGCAACAGTCTGGATTCATCATTTGGTATTAGTGATTTTAATTTCCTGCCAAAGACCTAGAATCAACCCTTTCTCCAAAAAGTCCTGATTTCTTTTAGTTATTATTGACATTTTAAGACCAAAATTTGGGCAATAAAAGTGTTTTTTTGGGACTGAAAGAGTAATTGTTTCTAAGCTATTGTATATTTTTTCCTTAAAGTTATAATGTAGAATCAGAACTAACTCATAGCTGTCCTTCCAGAAAGTTTCAGAGGCTATATATTAAATGGGAGTCAATTGTATGTCTTTCTTACTTACAACAGCTTGTGAATTTGAACCATGTGCCTTTGGGTTGGCAGTGCATCTCCTTATACAGTTAACCAGCAGAACTCCCTAGCTTTTCCTATATATAGACATATAAATTAAGACTAATGCTTCTAATTCACATTTAGGACTATGTGGTTTTAATTTAATCTCCTGAATATTACATCAGTGTTTCTTTTTTTTTTTATTAGGATCTTAATTCTCAAGGACACAGGATGATAGAATATTCTACATTACAACAGTGATTCAGAAAAAGAATTCTAATACTGGAACCACCTTTATGATTTTGCATACTGCTTTGGATTTAGGAAGTATTAGTGAGAATGCTGACTGCCTTTTTAAATGCATATTCTAAGAGTTTCAGACACTATTTGTTGCAAATAGCATTGTGTTATTGCCGTTGCTATGTGCCGTCTTGTTGCCTGCGAATTATAGTGACCCTATGTACAACAGCCCTAAACTCTGCCCTATCCTGTGCCAATCTCACTGTCTCTGACACACCTAACCCCATTGCCCCAGTCACTGAATCCATCTCATTGAGGGTCTTCCTCTCCTGCGTCATCCCTCCACCTCCCAAGCATAACGTATCTCTCCAAGGAGTGGTTCTCCCTTGCAACATGCCCAAATTATGTCAGAC
>NW_006399800.1:15805895-15849578 GCF_000299155.1 Elephantulus edwardii | reverse complement strand
GCAGCATAGTATTCCATTGTGCGAATATACCACAGCTTCTCTAGCCATTCGTTTGTTGATGGGCACTTAGGTTGTTTCCAACTCCTTGCTAGCTTTGTTCACAATACGTCTTTTAATTTCCTGGCTGCTAGTGCCAAGAGTGTTGACTGTGGAGCCAAGCAAACTAAAGCTGCAAACAATCTCAGTCTCTTCATCATTCATCATGATGCTGCCAGTTGGCCTAGTGGTAAGGATCTTTTTTTTCTTTATATTGAACCTCAATCCATACTGAAGACTGCAGTCCCTGACTTTCCTCAGCAAGCGTTTCAGGTCCTCCTCAGTTTCAGCAGGCAGGGTTATCTGAATAACGCAGATTGTTAATAAGTCTTCCTCCAATCCTGATGCCACATTTCTCCTCATAGAGCCCAGCCTCCTGGATAATCTGTTCTGCATGCAGGTTGAAAAGGTATGGAGATAGGACACATCTTTGGCATACACCCTTCCCAATTTTGAACCATGTAGTGTCTCCTTGCTCTGTTCTGACGACTGCTTCTTGACCTAGTATAGGTTTCATATTAGCATGATTAAGGATTCTGGCATTCTCATTCTTCTCAGAGTCAGCCACAGTTTGTTATGATCCACACA
This sequence comes from Elephantulus edwardii, assembly GCF_000299155.1. Taxonomy (NCBI): domain Eukaryota; kingdom Metazoa; phylum Chordata; class Mammalia; order Macroscelidea; family Macroscelididae; genus Elephantulus; species Elephantulus edwardii. The sequence goes on along the minus strand of NW_006399800.1, from coordinate 15,848,954 downwards.
AACACCTTTGCATAATCAATGAAACACAGATAGACATTCTTCTGGCACTCCCTGTTTTCAGCCAAGATCCATCTAACATTAGCACTACTTAATAGAAATGACACTGCTCCCCCCTGCCCCCCGCCGTGTGTCTAAGAAATAGATTGGTATAATTAGGACCATTATTTTTCAAGATGAGGAAGGACTTGGTAAAGGCCATTCACTATTGATTATTTCCACTCCTCCTGTAATAAAACTGGAGAAAAATGAGTCAGTTCTGACTCAACAGTAATGAGTTTTGGTGGGTTTTTTTTTTCTTTTTCATTTTATCCTTTTGTTTTTCCAGTAATATAAACTTCTGGGTCAGTGAAAACATTAGATCTATTGGGGATTAGCAATTTTCATTTATGTGTTTACTTCCAGTGACTATACTGTTTTGTTCTCTGCTAAAATCTATTTTATGAACTAATCCCCGTGAAATCCACTCTAAGCAGATCATCATTATTCAAGTAAGGATGGAGGTATATTTGTGACAGAACTGTGGTATAAAAGGGACTTAATGGATTCATTTTAAAATAAAACATTTAATTTTTTTTTTAAGAAAAGTGAAGCTGAAACAACCTTTTAGCATGAATAATGCAAAGGCTGGATATTATACACCGGCACTTGTCTTCCTTTTCAGCCTGGAATGCATCCTCATCAGTTTTAATATGTCTACTGTTCTTTTTTTAAAGAAGTCTTTTAATTTTTGTGGGAAATACTGGGGGAAAATTAAATAAGGTCTTTTGAACTTCTGTACAGCAGGCTTTGGGGTAGCTGAACACAAATCCTATTCTGAAAACACTAAGGTTGAAGAAGACACAAATGATAGTGTGCTTCATGTTGCATATGTCAGTGAATTGATTTAATAGACGAGAAGGCCAATGTTTCATGTGTAACAGGCCAGGAATAATTTAATTCTGATGGATTTTAATGAGGCATTATGAGTCAAGGCATTCCTTTTGGTGTTTCTATATCTGAAAAGTTTTGTGTGTGTGTTTTTAATTTATCTGCAGCACAGGGAAAAGAAGAAACCATAAGAATTTATTTGGAAAAAAAAATTTTAGATGTTGAGTATATACAGTTTGATTTACATGAATTCCCAGTAAGGATATATAACTACAGATAATGAAAGTCAGGGAAGAACAATATCACCAAAACGTCAAAACTAGAATGATGATTATGATGACTTAAAATGTAATGTACTGACTAAGAGTGACAAAATCAAATCAAGGTATGGGCAATTTAATTTAAAAATATTTTAATACTTCTATTAACAAGCTTAACTTGACAGCACTTAACAACAACAACAACATAGAGAAAGCTCAGTTGGCCTAGTGGACAGAAAATGATGCTACCAAGCCTAAGGTGGGTGATTTTAGTCTGCAGCCCTCAGGCCTGGTTTTAATTGTTTTTGGTCAAACATTCTTCTAGGTGGTATAGCACTGGTCTGTCCATTTGCTGTACAGAGATAATTTGTGGTTGTTGTGATGCTGAACACTCTGACACTGATGTGTCAAATGTGATAATTGTTACCCATGTTGGGCAGTGTTTGGTGGAGCTCCCCGATTAAAATAAGCTTAGAAGCAGGAGTGGCATCCACTTCTGAAATAGCTTCCCTCCAGAAACCCTATGAGTGTGGAGAAATGATGAAAGTTATGTATTTTTTCAGGTCTTTTGTTCATAGGGTCGCTGTGAGTCATCTGTGACTCGATGGCACTTAATAACAACAACAACAACAACATATTAATTATATATATAATTATATGTATATATAATTATATATGTATATAAAATTGTTATTTTTATGTGTTTTTGAGTCATCTGCAACCCATAGTGACCTTTTGTACAGCAGTTCTAAAGCCTGCCCTGTCCTGAGCCAGTCTCACTGATTCCAACACACCTACCCCCATTACCCTAGTTACTAGTATCAATCCATCTCATTCAAAGTCTTCTCTCCTGTGCTATCCCTCTACCTTTCCAAGCATGGTACCTTTCTCCAAGGGTTGATCTCTCCTGGCCACATGCCCATAGTATGTGAAATGGAGCTTTAAAATGGAACTTTCACCTTCTCCAAGACAGACCTATTTGTTTTCTTGGAGGTCCATGGTATGTTCAGTACTTTTCTCCAGTACCACAACGCAAAGTTGTCAGTTCTTTTCTGTCACCATTAGTCATTGTACAGCTGTCTGTTGCATAGCAAGTAATTGCAAAGACCTTGCCCTGGACCAGATGCAACTTTGTCTGTCTATCTACCTATCTACCTACCTACGATCTACCTCAGATACATGCTTTAGCCTTTGTGAAGGAGTTGAGTGGGGAAAATAGAAACAATTTTTTACTTGTAATGTATAGTATCATATTCCTTTCTAATGTAAGCAATTTTGAATAACTTCATATTTTTCAAGGGAATATTAAATCTTTCCAAATTTGTACCCTCTCCTAAGTGGTTACTAGTTGTATGGAATTTAGAGCTTACATGACCTCAACTAGGTGGTCCAAGTTCACCCTCATAACAAATATATACCCCTGAACCTTTCCAGGTCCTTGATGTACGATGGCTGGTCCAGTTTGCTTTCCACACTGCTGGCTGCTTAGTCCAGCTGGCTACCACCTACTGTTGAATGCTAGATAAGCACTTAAAATTGATGCCCTGGTCTCAACTATTTCTTTTTATTCCTAAGTATCTGAATACTGGATTTTTTAGGTGAATGAAGGGTATTTTTTGCTTTTATCTCAAGCTCTCTTAGCCATTCTTCTTCTTTCACTGAGCATATGGGAACCTCTGGATTTCCTGTATGCCATAAAAGAGAATGTGGAGTTGTTTGGTGGCATTGAATTGAGTATGAATCATACCATCTGAATCCTGTCCTATCCTGTGTCATCGTCATACGTTCTGACACCCTAGAGCTTATTTTGGCAGAATGTATTTATTTAATTTATTGTGAACATTTAGCTTTTTCCAGTTTAGAAAAATTACTAGCAATGTGGTTGTGAATGTTGTCGTTGTTATTTAACCAGCAAGTTGCAACTGACTCATAGCTGACACTCTAGAGGTTTTTCAGAGGCTGTAAATCTTATGGGAAGAGACTGCATATCTTTCTCCTGTGGAGCAGCAGGTGGATTTGAAATGCATGCCTGTGGTTGACAGTGCAACTTCTTCTTTATAGATTTTTCTAGGGAGCCCTAATGGCTTCGTGGGTAGGAGTTGTGCTGCTAACTCAAAGGTATAGGGTTGGAATCTACCAGCTGTTCATGTGGGGGAGGGAATGGGCAATCTAAAAACTCACCAGAGGGTCAGTTAGAAGTCAGTTTTTGCTCAATAGCAAACAACAACAGCAACAACAACATATATTTATCTTAATCATGTTGTGTGCCGTGGAGTTAGAACCAGCTCATCGCTGACCCTCCAGTGGATTTTTCAGAGACAATAAATTGCAGGGGAGGAGATTGCTCATCCTTTTCCCAGTCTCTTAATCATACACCTACTAATTTCTTTTTTATGTATACCTAGAATAAAAAAATAAATAATAGTTATATAATTTATTTAATACATAATACTATTGATAGGATTTATACAATAAATAATTAAAAAGAGAACCCTTAAAACAAAAATACCCCAACCAAACCAAATCCACTGTTGTGAAGTCAACTCCAATTCATAGTGACCCTCCATCGGTTTGCTGAGGTGGTAAATTTTAAGAGGAGGCTGCCTCATTCTTCTCAAGAGCTGCTGGTATGTTCAAACTGCCAACCTTTCAGTGAGCAGCCTGACACTTAGCATCCAGCAAAGAAATTGCTAAATATGGCTTTGCACATCTTCAGTTCTAGTAGATCCTATTAAACATATTTCCAGAGTGGCTCAATCAATTTGCAGTCTCACCAGCATTTGGTATTGGCAGTTCTTTTATGTTTATTCGTTCTGAAGGGCGTATGCTGGTGGTGTCTTATGGTATTTCATAGTTTGTTCTTGTGGTTTTGCTTGTCATCATTAAGCATCTTTTCAAATATTTTTGGCCTTCTGCAAAGGATCGGTATCCAGTATCTATGTTTTTCTACTGAGTTGTCTTTTTCCTATTACATGTCAATAATAACAATGATAATAATAATTATTATTTGAATATAAACTTTTGGTCAGCATCATCTATTAAAATATCTTCTCCCATAATTCATAGTGACTTTTGACTAACATTTCATTCTGTTCTATATAGAGCCACTGTGAGTTGGAACAGACTCAGTGGCTCCTAGCACCACCATCACCTCTCTCATACTCAGTCTATATTCTCTTTATGTGGAAGGGAGGAAGACAGGTTGCCCCCAAAAGAGTGGCCAAAATGTTCTTTAAAAATTAGAGTGAAATATATCATGCTTTGTTATATTTGAAAGTTATAAAAGCCCCTCCTGTTTATTTTTATTTCTAGGGAGTTGGGTCATACTGTCCTAGGGTTAAAACACCAAGAACTGATACTTCCCCCCCCCTCCCATTTTATACTGGTTTATCTACAAAGTTTGAATACATTGTTTTTCCACACACCATTTCCTTCATGCCCTGCTCCCATTAAGTTGTGTGACTCTATGGTTAACCCTTCCTGACCCATCCTCACCCCTCTGTATCCACATACATATATACCCCTCCCTCCACATCCCTCGACTTCCAAACTCTCCTACCCGTATTGGCTCCTTCTGCTCATTCTACAATAATGCTTTTATACAATATTTATCCTTGTGGGACTGAATTACTTCACTTAGCATAATGCTCTCTAGTTCCTTCGAAGTTAGGTAATAATTTACAAAGTTATTGCTCCTGCGTGCCGCATAGTATTCCATTGTGTGAATGTACCATAATTTCTCAATCCATTCGTTTGTGGTTGAACCTTTGGGCTGTTTGCATGTTCTTGCGATGGTGAATAATGCTATGAACATTGGTGTACAAATCTCAGTTTGTGCCTCAGTTCTCATATTCTCAGGGTGTATTCCAAGTAGTAGAATAGCTGGGTCATGTGGAATTTCTATGTTCAGCTTTTTGGGGAAGCACCAAACCACCTTCCAGAATGGTTGTACCTTTGCCACTGCTACTGGTGTAAAATGGTATCTCATTGTGGTTTTGATTGGCATCTCTCTTGTTGCAGTGTTTTCTTCATGTGTTTGTTGGCCATCTGAGAATGTCTTCCTCTGTAAAGTCTTTCCATGTCTTTTTGCCCATTTTGTAATTGAATTATCAGTCTTTTTTTTCTGGAGACTCTTTTGACTTCTGAATTTGTTTTAATTCTAATAAATAATCTTCCCTGAATCTTTAAAAAAATAGTTGTGTTGTTGCTTGCTTTCTTTCTCCTTTTTTGTCTTTTATCTATGTGTTAAACACTTTTATATAAAATAACTTTTTATTGCCACACTCATAAATTGGAATAGAATTTTGCTCCTTAATTTATGGGTGAGAAAACAGGGCTGAGAAGAAGCTAATAAATTTCTTGAGATACAAAGTATAAAATGTCAGGAACCTGAATTTTAATTCATGTCTTATATAATGGCAAATAAAGTTGTTCTGTAAAAGGCTGTTTTAATGGGTAAACTATATTAACTTTGATAAATGTCGATAGTTGTAGAGGGGCTTCAGAAAGGGGCTTCAGACCTTTTGTTCAGAGGGTCACTGGGAGTCCTGTGCAACTGGAAGGCAATCAACAACAGCAACGTACTTAAAATTTACGTAGAAATTTATTCTTCAGATTTAGAAAAGTTCACCTGGAAGGAAAAATCTTAAGTCTTTGTCACAAAATACCACTGCTGTGCCAGTTGAAGGGTATCTAAGGAATGGGGGAAGAGGAGAACGGAAATGTGCTAATATTTTTATTTAAAATTTCTACACACTTGTAAGTAAAATTGATGTTTATTTTCCCTAATCTCCTTATCTGATAGTGGTATTTGAGTTATTTTATCATTTTGGATAATTTTTAATAGCTTCCCCCCCATAAAACAATCTATATAATCTGGGGATTATCTCCTTGAAGGAGTTTAGAAATTCACTTATAAATTATTTTAATAGATAATGCTTTTGAGATATTTTCTGTTTCAGTTTTTAAAAATATTTACTCTTTCAGCTTTATTGCCAAATTTCCCCATATATATTTTCTTACAGAAATATAATTTACCTACATTTTCAGATTTATTATATAAAATGTCTCATGGTTTCTTTCCTTTTATCTTTTTCTTGTTTTTAAATAGCATCATTCTTTTATATCCTTATTTGTGTTTTTGTCCTTTTTTATTATATTTACCAGGGCATTTGAGTTTTTATCTAAATAATCTTTATTTTTAAGTATTTTAGCTTGAATTAAAATGTACTGAGTTGGCCAGGCAAGACACTTGTACTGACTAAATATGAAAACATAAAACTCATTGTTATCAATCAGAACCCAATCATAGCTGACCCGTCAGTGGTTTTGCAGAGGCTGTATAATGCATGGGAAGAGATTTCGCCCATGTAGCAGTGGGTGAATTCAAACTGCTTGCTTTGGACCACCAGATATTGATGGTCCATGATAATGATTGTTACTTTAGTGGAAAACTTTAATTTTATTTATTTATTATTTTTTTTAATTTCAGTGAACATCTACAGAGATTTTGGAATTCCATTCATTCATTGTTTCACTTTTCTCCCCGCCCACCCCACTTTAATTTTTAACATACGTGTTTAACATGCTTAAAGTATATGGGATGACTAGGTATAGGTTTTGTATTAACAAAATGAGGTATTTTGGGATTCCTATTCTTCTTAATGTTGGTCATAATTTTTTATGATCCACATAGTGATTTGCCTTTGCATAGTCAATTAAATACAGGTAAACATCTTTATGGTATTCTCTGCTTCCAGCCAAGGTCTGTCTGACAGCAGCAAAGTTCCGTTGTTCTGTAGCCTCTTTCTGAATCCAGCTTAAGTTTCTGACAGTTCCTTGTCAATGTACAATTCTAGCCATTTTTAATAATCTTCAGCAAGATCTTAGTTGCATATAATATTGTTGATTTTTTTAAATAATTTTCACATTCTGTTGGGTTACCTTTTTTTGGAATGGGAACAAATGGATCTCTTCCAGTCAATAGGCATGTAACTGTCTTCCAAATTTCTTGGCATAGATTAGTGAGCATGTCCAAGGCAGCATCTGTTTGTTGAGCTATGCCAATTGGTATTTTTTTCCAGTTTTAATTTTAAATTGACCTTTCTTGAAAAAAAAAATAAGATCTCTAATACTCACCCCCCCCCAATAGTTTATAATTCCAGGTCGTATGAAAGTTGTTATTCTTTAACTATGTCATTTTTTTGTCTTTATTTTCTGTTCTGTTGCCATTGTTATTTCTTTTACGAATTGTCTTTGAACCTCTCTTTGCTGTGATGCTCCCCGTTGTGTTTGTACCTATGTCTGTGTCTGTTAGATTGGTTTACAGTCCTCTCTTAGTTTCTCAGATAGTGACTTGTGAAGAAGTGGCAGGAAATGGTCAGGGATGAAATAATGTTTCTGGGCTGTGGTGAGGGTGTGGGGGGCAGCTTTAGCGACTTTCTGTAGATACTCATGCTCCAGTCTTCCTGGAGGTAAGCACCACTGACTTCTTCTTGGCAAAATGGAGGAAGCTTGGAAGATATGACTTCAGTCCTAACTGTGGCCTAGGTCTAAGGTAGTTGTGCTGCTGGCCATCTCTCTGAGGGTTCACTTTCATCAGTGGTTATGCAGAAGAAAGATGAACAATTTCTGTGCAATTTAGAACCTCAGAAAAACCCAGTTAAGGGTTAGCGGTTAGCTGTGAGGATTATTCCAACAGTACGAGGTTGAGTTTTCTTGGATGTTATGGAGAGACCAGTTTGGCCATGGGCATCAGTCAGCTCTTCCTAGCCTTTCCTCTTAAACCCCTGGTTGGCAAAGCCTTTCCCAAGCTATTGTTTGGAGTTCCCTAGCCCCTTACCTACCTACCTGCCTGCCTGCCTACCTACTTACCTATATGTCTGTCTGTCCATCCTTTGATCATTTTCCCTCCTTTTCTGCCTTCCTCTTTACTACTCTCTCAGTCTTTTGCAGTTTGTATTCTGTCATTTAAATTTTTATTGTTATATCTTGTTCACTGAGGTTTTCTACAAGCTGTGTAAATGTCTTCATTTTTTAAAAAGTTATATTTCTGTAATTTGCATGATGACAGAATGGAGTGGTTTTATTCTGTTATTACTCTGTAACCATGATCCTAGTTCTTCTTTTTTGGGTTGGATAATGGCAATAGCTTCTTAATGAAGTACAGCCGTTAGAGATATAAACATTGTATAATTCTACTGAAATCTTTTAAAAGTATGAACTTTACTCATCTTTGTGTTATTTTTTACCTAAGATCCTTCCCAGTGACAAGAATTTGGGTTCTTTTTAGCCTTCTAAGGCTGTAATTAATTTGATCTTAAAATAAAGCATATATACTGCTATCCCTTATCATAGGTAGTATTTTATTAGCCTGAAGTTATTTGTTTAAATGAAAACCTACACTTGACTGAATTTCCATTTCTCAGATGTGGGAAAATATACTATCGAAAAAGTTACCTCTCACACATTGAATTTTCTTATAATTTTAACACATGCATGATACTTTTTGAGAAACTGGATTTTATAGTTACATTACATCAATCTCCTTGAACAGTCAAGGTATTTTAAATCTAGAAATGTTGGCAGTGGTTTTAGAGACTGAAGGCTGTTAACCACTCAAACCGGAGTTTATTCTAAGCTGAAGTTAAGTCCTTGACTTGTTCTTGTATCAGTGGCTGAAAAATATCTGTTGAATTAAACAGTGGCATGCGGGTATGCTGTGTCATAAAGTATTAGGAGTGTAATATATCAAAGAGACTCCCTGCAACTGATTTTCTGGATTAAAAGTAATGTTTCACTCAGTGAGTTGCTTGTAGCAATTTCTATAGACTTGAAGCCTTTCATTTTCATTTTTGCCTCCATCTCAAAGTTTCCCTACAAATATTTAGAGTGACTTCCGTTTTGGTGATCATTGTTGATAGATGCCATCAGATTGGTTCCAGCTCAGAGTGATGATAAGTGTAATAGAGTGAAATCCTGCCCAGCCCTGTAACATCTGCACAATCTTGGCTCTGTTTGAGCCCATTCTTGTAGCCATTATGTCAGGCCCTGCCACCAAAGGTCTTCCTGTTTTCCACTGATCCTCTCCCAAGTGTGATGTCCTTCTCCAGAGACTGGTCCCTCCTTAAAAAGTGTTTGAAGTATGTCGATGAAGTCTTCCCATTCTAATTTCTAAGGAGCATGCTTGTCCATACCTTTGGCAAGTTGGCTTTGTTTGTTCTTCGTGGTGTGTTCAACGTTCTTTACCAACACTGTAATTCAAAGGCCTCAGTTCTACTTTGGCCTTCATTATTCACTTTTCTAGCATTAGCATGCATGTAAGACTATTGGAAATGCCATGGGTGTTGCTAGGAACACCTTAGTATGCAAAGTTACATTCAGTAAAGGTTAATAAATGTCATGGCTCCAAAATGTTAGTCCCAAATGTGTTTGCTGTTAGATCATGTTCAACTGAGAGCAACTCATAGCAACCGTATAAACAAAAGCTCTGAATCCTGTTCTATCCTGTGCTGTCCTTACATTTCCTGACACACAAGATTCCATTGCAGCAGTCCACTGCGTAGATTCACTTTGTTGAGGGTCTTCCTCCCCTTCCCAACCCTCCACCCTACCCAGTATCATGTCATTCTCCAAGGAATAGCACCTCCTAACAAGAAATCCAAAATTTGTTAGGCAAAGCTTCATCATTCTTGCCTCCATAGTGCACTTAAGCTGCACCATGCTTCCTCATTCTTGCCTCCAAAGTGCACTCCGGCTGCACCCTCTCCAAGACATGTCTGTTTGTTCTCATGGCCATCCCTGGGATGTCCAGTGCTCTTCTCCAACACTGCAGTTCAAAGGCGTCATGAATTCTTCTGTCATCCTTACTCATTGTCCAGCTCTCAGATGCATAGCTAGTATTTGGAAGGACTATGGCCTGAATCAGATGCACCTTAGTCCTGTAATGACTAAGTTACTCCTTATGTAATGACATCACTACTCCTCAATAATTTGCAAAGGTCCCTAACTGCAGATTTCCCCAGTGCAGTGCTTCTCCTTATTTCCTCACTGCTGGTACCAAGGGTGTTAATTGTAGATCCAAACAAGAAGCTGTTGACAGTTTCAATCTCCTCTGAATCCATCATGATGTTGCCTATCAGTCTAGTGGTAAGAATCTTTGTTTTCTTGACATTGAGTTTCAGTTTATACTAAAGGCTGCTTTCCTTGATCTTCTGCAACAAGTGCTTCAAGCCCTCCTCATGTACATAACAATATATTAAGTTATATAATAACTTAAATGCTATAACAATATGTTTAGTATTATGTTAATATATAACTGATTATATATAAGTTAATAATATGCTGATTAAGTGTAATACATAAAGTTGTAAGTACAATAACTTGTAGAGGTTACAGCCTTTGTTAGTTTTTAATAACTGGACTTGAAATGTAGCAACATTTTTATTTTATAAGTTCATGTTGTACATGAACATATACAAATTTTTGTGTATTTTAAGACCAGATTCCAGACAGTATGCATCATTTCACCCATCGTATTATTTCTCTTAGGAGCAGTAGTGGCGTAATCCATGGGGAATTGCACTGCTAATCCAAAAGCTGTGCTCCTTGCCTCCTTGCCTATTTGAATCCACCAGAGAATGATGGACAGTTTCCTTCTGTGTGATTTATAGCCCAGGCAACCCAATGGCTGGTCAAATTTAAGTTGCTTCCAACTCCACTGCAGTGATTTTTTTTTTTAATAAAAAATTGGGTGTTCAGAGGATCAAATAATTGTATACGGCTTCTTTTTGGTGAATTGTTATAATGTGATAATAAGTTAAATTTGTCAGGTCAGTATGAAATTATGAGCCTGGAAAATGTTTATATTCAGTTCTGCTAGAGGAAATTTTTTATTATTTCTCATGCATAGGTAATAATTATTTAATAATTTTAGTATACACAGTAACTTGGCAAAAGAGTGAGTACACAGGAAAGCTAGTATGTGGGAAATAGTGTATTCTGTTAATGTTTCAGTAGTACAATATTGCTAGTTGATTCTTCTATATGCGTTATTTTTCCCAACTGAGATTGTAATGTCCATGACGGTAACAACGTTCCTTTACCTTTCTTCTTTATAACTGATTACTTTGCACTGTGTTCAATAAGGATAATACTTAGTAGCTGTAGTGCCTATTGGACACTGCTGGATATTTAAGAGTGTCTACTTTTGTGTTGGAAGGGGATACTGTCTCAGATCAATGTTAATATTGTGCTCCACAGATTTGTGCAGAATGACTTTCAGTGTGAAATTTGAAGTTTCAGGCTTGTTTGTTTTACATTTTTCTTTTACTGGAAATCTTAAACAGTTCAGAATAATTTGGGAAATGCCATTCAAAATTAAAAAAAATTTAAATTAATTAAAAAAACATTTAAATTAATGAAAAGCTTAAAAGTAATAGATTTTTCTAACTTTGAACATGTTTGTAATTTTATGTATTGCATTGCATTATGACACCTTAAGCAGATCCTGTTAGTTCATTGCAAAGGTATAGTTAAAAGAAATAAACAAATATATATTTGTTGAGTAAGTACTATGCATTAGGCAGTCTATATGTAAAGTATAAAATGCTGGATTAATGAGAATAAACTATAGGTTTCAATGAGCTTATAGTCTGGAAAGTGTTTCAGTAATAGTTTGATAATTGCGTTTTGTTGCAGTGACCCTAAATGGATTTTACGGTAGTTTATTTCCTTGACAAATCCTAACAGGCATCTTAAACTTGGTCTTTGCTTCCTTCAGGAAACCACTAATTCTTTCATTTCCAAAGAAAGAAGAGGGAGGAAGAATGAATGTTTTAAAAGTGATACCAGGGAATTTATAAAACATATATAATACATTTCTTTTCACAGGAAAGAAATAACCCCAGAGAGTGCTAAGACGATTACCAAGTGCCTTAAAATTGTTTGACATTAGCTCAATGGCAGTAGGATAGATAGATACCACAGTACAGCCGCAGGAAACATCAATCAAGAAGTAGTCTTGTGAATGGCGCCCCCTGGAGCTCAGAGTAAGAAGAGCACAGCCCTTTGGAATTACGCATCTCAAGGGCCTGTATCAGGTGAATTTGTGTCCTTTATCCGAAATGAATCTACTTTATAGCGTAAAATTCCATTTGTTGGGACACGTTTGCTTATACGTTGAATGTATTTTATGTGTTCGCCTGAGATGTCAAGGGTGCAATAATGGATATTACTAAAGAAAAAGTGAGTCAAGGCTAGTCTTCAGTGAGAGCTGAGTCCTCTGACCCCTAAGTTCAATTCTAGAAATCCTGACTGAGCCACTTGGAAGAGTGAGCTCTATCACCATGGCAACACTGAGATCACTTCTGCACGTCTTAACTATTTCTGCCAATCAGCTCCAGCCATGAGCCATCAAATCCATTTACTATAAAGCCAGATGCTGCAGACTCAGGGATGCACAATGCACAGATGAATGAAAGGGAGGGAGTATAATTTTCCCTAGGGGTAATTATTTTTCCCTTCATATGGTAGAAATAATTAATGACTATAGTACACAGCTAACCCACTATGTGTCACAGTGTGATTAATTCAGCATAATTCTCATTGCAAAGTAGTTGCTTGTTTTTAAAAACTTAGGGATAACTTTATTTTGTACTGGAAGTATGTTACTTATCCAATTGCATTTTCATTTGCAGTGCACATATGTGTTTTCCAGGAGATTTTGTTCTGAGGCAGGAACTATGGGGTACTTATCATTATATCTGATTCTGTGTCTGATGCTTTTAATGTTGTTAGGTGCCGTCAAGTTGACTCTGACTCGTAAATGACCCCATGTGACAGAGTAATCTAGGCCATAATCTTTATGAGAACAGATTGCCACATTTTTCTCTCTGGGGCTGCTGGGTGAGTTTGAACCATCAACCTTCTCCTTAGTGGCAGAGTGCATCTCCACGGTTCCATGATACTTAGTTTTAAAAACAGCCTTCTTTGCCCCAGTGCTGTGAAGTAGTTTCCGGATCATAGTGATTTTCAGATAAATATTGAAGGCGGCGTTGTTGTTTGTTGTATGTGTCATTGATTCAGAACTGATTAATAATTGTCCCTCCAGTGGGTTTTCAGAGGGAGTAAATGGCACAGGAGAATATAGCCCATCTTTGTTCTTCAGAGCAACTGGTGGATTTGAGCCATGTCTTTGGTTTCTGAGAGCATGAATATTTTATAGAATAAATTGCCTTATATGTCTTCCATGGCATGGCCATGTGGGTTTGAACTATGTTCCTTTTGATTAGCAACTCAATACAAAGTGCAGTGTGGTACTACCATACATTTAGACATATGAATTATTGAAACTAAACTACTACTAAGTTTAATAAACCACTCTTGTCTAGATTTAGTCATCAGGTCATTGTCGTGAGGGTGAGGGGTTATGGGAAAGAAAGAGTGGTATAGAACAAATGTTTAGAACCTTATTAAGGTGAGAAATTATTGATAAAACAGCTGTTAATTGAGTATTTGGAATGTGTATGTAATGACATTGCAAGATAGTTTTCATAAAGAGCACAAGACAAGAACCCTTCCTAAAAGAATGTTTTCATGTATGATTGTGTAGTTTAAGGGCCTTCTTAGGAGAGTTCTGTTATAAGGAGAGTTCTGTTTCAAAATAGAGCCACCTTTTAAATTATTCTGATAGTTTACCAGGTATTTGTGATACTATTTATGTTTAAGTTCAGCTCTTGATAATTACAGGCCTGATAGAAGGAAGCATTCTGAAGTCCCTGGATAAGTGTCATTATCCCTTAAAAGGCAGAGGGAAAAATGACAATTCAAATCCTTTTTCCTTTGACTTACGTCTTCCAGTTAACATCCCTCACACTCCCAATACACACACATGCACACACACAAACAAACCAGTGACAAAATGAATCACAAATTCAGTGCCATCTGGGTGGTTTCAAATAAGCACCCTAGGTTCTTAGCTCAGTACTTTCATCTGTGTGCCACTGGGGCACCTGCCAGTTACATAACCTGGTTATTAATCAGGATTTAAGTGACCTGCCAAAGGTCTTTAATGTGCTCTTCTTCCTTTCTGTAACACTGCCTCATTATAATAAAAATGTATTCAGATTATCAAGAACTTGGCAAAGAAACCAAACACTCCAGAATTCTAAATAAGTTATTTCTATAGGAAAACCAACTGTTCTGTTAAAAATCTAGGCAGACTGACCTAGATCTCCAAACAGAAAGTTTGCTGAGACATGTGCAACTGGGTAAATCTCTGAGATGTGGGTTATTGAAACAGATGGCAACTGTGCACCGTGAGTGCTACATGCAAATTGGCAGAGACCAGAACCAGGAAGGAAGAGAGTGAGAGGAAGAAGAATTTCACTGTGGACCTCTGAGAATTTTAATTACAGCACAGAACAAATTTCAGAGTTCTTGGTTCTATTTTCAGAATAATAATTTGGTGTCAGTGTTGTATTGTTGCTATGATTGGGAGATTTTTGGGATCATTTTTATTTAGACTTTGCTGAATTTATGGATCTGAATTTGTTCCCACAGTTTATTTATATTCAGATAATATGTGGACCATGTTCTTGCACTGTTGATTGTTGATACTGACACAGGAAGATAAGGAGAGGTTTTTGTTTATTTATTGATGTTTTTTCTATTGCAGTCTTACATGGCTAAGGTATAGTTGTTATTATTTTATGTGCCGAAGAGTTTGTACCATAGCTCTGAACTTTGCCTTATCCTGATACAGTTTCACTGTCTCCTAAACACTTCTGTTACCCTATTTACTGTGTCAATCCACCTCACCAGGATCTTCTTCTCCTGTGCTGTCTTTCCACCCTTCCAGTCATGATGTCTTTCTCCAAGGACTGGTTTCTTCTGGCTACATGCCCAAAGTATGAGACAAAGTACGAGCTTCAAAGTCCTTGCCTCCAAAGAGCAGCCTGGTTTCACCCTCTCTAGGGCAGACCTGTTTGTTCTCTTGGTGGTTGTTGGTATGTTCAATACACTTTTCCAGAACCACAACTCAAAGGCATCAATTCTTCTTTTGTCAACCCTAGACTAAGGTGTGCCTAATCGAGGCCATGGTCTCCACAATTATTTGCTGTGCATCAGATAGCTGGACAATGACTAAGGATGAAAAAAGAAAAACCAATGCCTTCAAATTGTGGTGCTGGAGAAGAGTCTTGAACATACCATGGTCTGCCAAGAAAACAAATAGGTCTGTCTTGGAGAGGGTGAAACCAAGTTTCTCCTTGAAGTCGAGGATTTTGAAGTTCTGTATCACATACTGTGGGCACTTGATCAGGAGAGACAAGTCCTTGGAGAAGGACATCATGCTTGGAAGGGTGGAGGGATAACATAGGAGAGGAAGACCCCAGATGAGATGGATTGATAACAGTGATTGGGGCAATGGCCGTTGGTGTGTCAGAATTAGTGAGAATGGCTCAGGACAGGGCAGGATTCAGAGTTTTGTACATAGGGTCACTATGGATTTCAGCTGACTTGATGACACATAACAACAACAACAGCCATTGTCCAGCTCTCTGATGCATGCCAAGTAGTTGTGAAGACCATGGCACCTTAGTCTCCAGATTGACATCATTGCTAATTAGCACTTTGAGTAGTTCTTGACAGCAGATTTCCCCAGTAAAGTTTTCCTGACTGCTGGTGCCAAGAGTGTTGTGAGTCTAAGCAAGCTGAAATTGCTAACAACCTCAATTGCTTCTCCATCTATCATGATGCTTCCAATTGGCCCAGTGGTGAGAATCTCTGTCTTCTTGATGTTGAGCTTCAATCCATATTTAAGGCTATAGTTTTTGACCTTCTGCAGCAAATACTTCAGGTCCCCCTCAGTTTTGTATCATCTGCATAACACAGGTTGTTGATGAGTCTTCCTCCAATCCTGATGCTGCATTCCTTCTTATAAAGTCCAACCTCCCGAATGATCTATTCCACATGTAGATAGAAAATATATGAAGGCAAGATGCATCCCAACTCACTCCTTTCCTGATTTTAAATCATACAGTGTGTCCTTGCTCTATTCTGAGACGGCTTCCTGGTCTAAGTATAGGATTTGCATGAGCACACTTAAGTGTTCTGGGATTCCCATTCTTCTCAAGGTTAGACACAGTATGTTGTGAGCCACATAGTCAAATGCCTTTACATAGTCACTGAAACATAGACATTCCTCTGGTATTCTCTTCTTTCAGCCAAGATCCACCTAACATTGACAATATTGTCTCTTGAGCCACAGCCTTTTCTAAACCCAGCCTTTATTTCTCGTAGTTTTTTCTTGATAAACTTTTCCAGTTGTTTTCTGAAGTGGATAAAATCTTCAGCAGAATTTTGCTTCCATGTGGTATCAGTGATATTATTTGATAATTTTTACACTGTGTTGAGTTAGTTACCCTATTTTCGGGAAGAAATGGGAATTTCTTCCAGTAAGTTGGCCACGTAGTTGTCTTCCAAATTTCTTGGCACAACTTGGTGATTACGTTCAGGGCAGTATCTGTCTGTTGAAATATGTCAATTGGTATTCCATTAATTCCTGGTGTCTTGTTTTTTTGTCAGTTCTTCAAAGCATCTTGAACTTCCACCTTCATCACTGTTGACTCTTGATCATATGTTTCATTAAATTCTGTGTCAGGCAATTCTCTTTGGTAAGTGACTCTGTGTACTTCTTCCATCTTTTAATGCATCCTGGATCACTCAGTATTCTGCCCATAACATCCTTTTGCAATGTGGGGCTTGAATTTGTTCATCTTTTCCTTTAGCTTAATGAATGTTGAGCGAGCTCAGCCTCTTTGATTGTCTAACTCCAACTCTTTGTACATTTTATTGTAATACTTTATCTTCCTGAGCTGTCCTTTGAAATTTTCTGTTTAGCTCCTTAACTTCTTAATTCCTTACATTGGCTTTGGTTTCTTGGTCCTCTAGTGCAATACTTAGAGTCTATACTGATATTCATCTTGGTCTTTTCTTCTTCCTCTGTCTTTGCAATAACCTTTTGCTTTCTTTTCTCATGATATTCTGCACCCCCCCATTTCTTTCCCTTATGATATCTTTGATATCCTCTCAAAGCTCACCTGGTCTTTGTTCATTAGTGTTCAAGGACACAAACCTGTTCCTCAAATTATTTTTAAATTTAGATGGTATACGCACAGAATATTATTTTCTGTGAACTGCGTCATGAAATTTAATTTGTGGTTGTTGTTATTGTGTACCATAGAATCAGAGCTAACTCTTAGCTGACTCTCCAGATAGTTTTTAGAGGCAGTTAATTGCACACGCAGAGATTGCCCACACTTCTCCCAGGGAGCAGCTGATGGATCCAAACCGTGTGCCTTTGGAATTACAGTGCAGCTTCTTGCCACTAGGCAACCAGTGTTCCCTTTTAATTTGTTAGCTTTACATAAAGAGGCTGTAACAGTTTAAATTATACTGACTGCTACTACCAAGGTTGTTCATTGTAGATTCAAGTAAAAGGAAGCTATTTACAGTTTTAATCTCTTATCCATCCACCATGATGTTGCCTGTCAGTCTAGTGGTAAGAACCTTTGTTTTCTTGGCCCTGAGATGCAATCCATATTTGAAGGCTGCATTCCTTGATCTTCTGCAACATGTGCTTCAAGTCCTCCTCACTTTCAACAAACAAGGTTGTGTCATCTGTATAACACAGGTTATTGATGAGTCTCCCTCTGATCCTGATGCTACATATCTCTTCATAGAGTCCATGTTCTCAAATAATTTGCTTCACATACAGATTGAATAGCTATATAGAGAGAATATAACCTGTACACACTCCCTTCTTAATTTTAAACCATGCAGTGTTTCCCTGTTCTGTTCCACAGTAGCCTCCTGATCCAAGTATAGGTTTTATATGAATACAGTTAAATGCTCTGGGATTTCCATTCTTCTCAATGTCAGCCACAACTTGTTATGATCCATGCAGTCAAATGCCTTAGTATACATTAAAATAAATCACTAAATCAATAGCAGTGTAACTGTTAAATGAAAATTGAAGGCTCTGCCCTTTCAATTTATTATCACAGTGTTATTTAAAGGATATTCTTTATATCTCCCTTGTAACTGTCAGGCTGAAGATTTTTAAATCTCTGTGTTGATAGTTGTTGGTGGTGGGCAATCAAAACCACTTCTCATATTTGTGTTAGATATACATTTTTAACTTATAAATGTGTATTTTCCAAGAAGATATTAATCCATTTACTTAATTCTGAAGATCTTTGTTGATAATCTGGCATTGCAAGGCCCTGTATTGGGGAATAGAAGTATAAAGATGCTTCTCTGACTAGAGAATTAGCTACTCTGACAACTTAAAAAATATTTCATTGTTCCATCCTTGCATTTGTTCAACACAATTTTTTCTTTCTCACATGTCAGTTCATATCTCGTGGTCAGGTAGTAAGCAGGCAATTCAGAGCCACCAGCTGTTTCGCAGAAGAAAGAGAGCAGTCTCATTCATGCCATTTACAGCCTTTGGAAACACTTTGGAGGATCAACTATGAGTTGCTTTTGTGGACTCAAAGTCTCATAGGAGACTTTGCTGCTAAGCCAATGATTATATCTCTGATGATTTGAATCCACCAGTGGCTTTGAGAAAAAAAGTTGGGCAGTCTTCTCCCATGTGATTTTACAGTCTCAGAAAACCTATGAAAGGTTAATTGAGAGTTTGTTCTGACTCAGTGGTCATTGATTTTTTTTGAGTGGTTTATTATTTTTTTTAACATATTTGAGAGTCCCTGAATGGTGGTTGACTGCTAACTAAAAAACCTGGAAGTTTTAAGTCTACCTGAAGCTGCCTTGAAAGAAAGGCCTACTTCTGAAGAATCGCCCTTTGAAAATCCTCTAGAACATAGCTCTACTCTGAAAACTCAATCCTGATGGGTCGGACCTTAGTTGAGAGGCTGTTTGTGCAGACTCTGCTCTAGGTATTGGCAAAAACTCTCTCCAGAATTAGACAAAGTATCAGTCTTTTCAGCAACTTCCATCTGGATGCACAGTTTACAGCTATAATACTGTTCCCCTCCAGCACTTTAGAAGAACTATAGAGGGTTAAAGGTCAGTAACAGGCTATAGAAGGCAAAAGGGTACAAAGGAAAGGAGCCCTTCTATACTAGTTCTGTAAAAGGAAATAATGGCTCCATTTTCTTGAAAAGTTTTTACAAATAAAGCAGTTAAATGGATTAGTGTGTTTCTGGCATTCCTTGGAGATATATATATACACGTAACACACATATACACATACATATGTTGTTGTTGATTGCTGTTGAGTCGAGCACGACTTACAGTGTCTCTATGAACAAAAGACCTAACGCCTTTCCATAACTGTAGCAAGTTCTCCTAGTACATAGAGTTTCCAGAGGCCTGTGGTAGGAAGTGGATGCCACTCCTGCTTCCAAACCTATTTTACAACTGGGAGCTCCACCAAACACTGTCCACATCGGGAAACCATCCTGGTATTTGATATTCCAGTGGCACATGGTTCAGCATCACTGCAAACCCAGGTTAATTGATGCAGCATATTGACAAAGAGTGAGGTGCAAAGTGGAAGAGTGTTCCTCCAGCTATAACAGCACTAGTCTCATTGAACAGTGGTTATGTGTCATCAAGTCGAATATGACTCAGAGTTAGCTTTGCACAAAAGACCTGAACTCTGTTCTACAACTAACGTAATTTCTGTGCATTTATAGAGTTTAGAGAGTTTGTAGAGTTTCCAGAGGCATCTGGTTTAGGAAGTGGGTGTCACTCCTGCTCCCCAGCATGAATCAATCTGGAAGCTCATGCAAACATTGTACATAACGGGTAACCTTTATGGTATTTGACACGACTTATTTTAGTTTCTCTGGGCATGTAAATGTGTGTTTTCCCTATACCAACATACATTAAGGATGCAATAGCGTTATGAAATAGTTTAAAATATTGTGAGAATTACTACAGACATGAAGTGAATATATGTAGTTGGAAAAATGGTGCCAGTGGGCTTGCCTGACTTGCCACACACCTTCAATTTGGGAAAAACCCAACTGACATCTGAGAAGCAAAAGAAAGTGAGGTATAATAAAATGAGCTGTGCCTGTATTTCTGATCCTTTTGAGAATAAAGCAAGTTTGTACCAAATTTTTATTTGGTTTCTGACTTCTTTTCCTTTTCTGAGTTATAAAAAAGATATCTTTTTCACAAAAGAGATTTATCCTGATGAGTTTTAACTGAATTGCATGTAAAACCTGTGTATCAATAGATGCTATTACTGAGCAACTGTTAGAAACACTGTAGATACTGAATGGTTTTTCATTTTTTAAAATATTTCATGCATGGTACATATGGAATGCTTGTCTGTACAATAAGAGCTATACCACCTGCTGTTCTTTAGGAAGTCCATAGACATAAAACTCTTCTTCCAGAGAATTGAAACAAATTAAATGGCTTTAAAATGATGTTACTAAAATGGAAGGATAAAATATTATACTTGTTGAAAATTCAGAAAGAAGTGTACAAATTAACAGCTTATGTAATATTTTTGGAGTAAAACACACACACATATCCTGAGAGATCTATGTGTTTTTGTGTGCATTATAATGAACCTGCTAAATTTATGCTTTTCACAGTCTCTGATGTGTTTATGAAATTTACAGGTTGCTAGTGTGATTTTCATAAAAATCCAAATTCACTTGTATTTTACTTACTTAATTGTTCAGTAATATAATGTGTCATGTGCTATTAGCAAGATGTCACCTATTAGCTTTTAAATTTTTCTTCTTTCCGCACACTTAAAAGTGGTGCCCAAACTAAGCTTCTGATGTACACAGATGCCTCCTATGGGGCTGAAAGAAAGAATCCAGCAGAAGCATTTTTTAAACTAATTCAAGTATTATGTCTTTTCAAGTAGATTCATCTCTCATATCTTTTCTATTTTTTTTGACTGCATGTACAACTCTACTGTGCTCATAGAATAAAGTGCCATGTTAAACCTTTTTAATGATAATAAACGTCTTAATAGAAGCTTCCTTCTGCTCACTGCCAAATGATAAAATGAGTGTTTTCATCCACAGAAAAAAAAATTAATTTCAGTTCCATCATTGTTTAAATCCCCACCTACTGGTGGCATGACCATGCTTTGGAAGTTGCCATTCGCATTTACAGGAGCTCATCCAATATTGTCATGTCTGGTTTAGGAAGTGGGTGTCTGTTGAGGAGAACCCTACGTCTTTCACGGACATCCTGTTAATAGTGTTGCTATAATGCTGCCATTGGCCAAGCATGAGATAAATGGAACATTAACCAGGATTTGTCACAGGCTGTGTTGTTATGTGACCAAAATACTAAGTACCTGTTATCAATCTGAGAGCTTGCTCCTGTTAGAGGGTGGTGGTGGGGTAAGGAGTTATGTAGAATGCTTTTAAATGCATCAGCTAAGATTTCAAGGATTCTCCGGTGGCCTAATGTTAAGGAGCTCTACTGCCAACCTAAAGGCATATGACGTAAATCCACCAACCGCTTCCTGGGGGGGAAAGATGAGAAATTAACTCATGTGCAATTTACTCCCTCTAAAGCCCATTGGAGGGTCAACTGTTGGTTGGTTTCAACTCAGTGAAACAAAACAACAACAAGGTCATTCAATAGATAATTGCACGTTGCTGTGATGCTGGAAGTTATGCCTCCAGTATTTCAAATGCCCATGCTGGAAAGATTTCAGGAGAGCTGTCAGACTAAGAACGACTGAGAAGAAGGACTTATCAATACACTTCTTTATAAAAGAAAAATAAAAGTCCTGTGAAAACCTTATGGATAGCAGCAGAACACTGTCTAATTCTGTCCTGGAAGATGATATCTCTGATTGAAAGGCATTCAGGATTAGACTAGGAAGAGCTGCCTCGTCAGATAGAGCTGATCTTAATGACATGGCTGGAATAAAGTTTTCAGGTATGACTCAAGTGAGAAGAAATACCTGCACGCATCCGTTACAAATTGACGTATGGTATATGAAGTATGAATCAAGGAAAATTGACGTTATAATGAATGGTATATGAAGTATATGAATCAAGGAAAATTGAAGTTATGTGAAATGGAATATTGGAAGAAATGAACTTTTATTGGTTTGGATTGGACAGGGATAGAGCTTACTGCACTGGAAACAGTGTTTCAGAATAGTTCATCCTGCCTGTGGCTTCATGTTCATCCAGTTTGAGAACAATGAAGAGACAATAGGATGGACTCATTAAAAAATTATGGATTATATGAAGCATTGGTTGTTATTGCTGCTGTGTACTGTTGAGTTGCCTGCGACTCATAGTGACCGTATGTACATCAGCTCTGAACCCTGCCCTGTCCTGAGCCAGTCTCAGTAATTCTGACCACCATCCCCCATTGTCCTAGTTACTGTAGCAATTCATCTTATCTGGGGTCTTCCTTTCCTGCTCTGTCCCTCTACCCTTCCGAGCATAATGTCCCTCTCCAAGGACCCATCCCTCCTGGATACATGCCCAATGTGTGTGCGATGGAGCTTCAAAACCCAAGCCTCCAAGAAGAAGCTTGGTTTCACCTTCTCCAAGACAGAACTATTTGTTTTCTTGGCAGTCCATGGTATGTTCAATATTCTTCCATGGTATGTTCAATATTCTTCTTAAACCATAATTCGAAGGCATTGATTCTTCTTCTGTCATCCTTAGATTGTCCAGCTCTCTGATGCATAACAAGTAATTGCAAAGACCATGGCCTGGATTATGGACACCTTAGTCTCTAGACTGACAGCAGACTTTCCCCATGCAGTTTGTCTTTTGATTTCCTGACTGTTGGTGCCAAGAGTGTTCCTTGTTGTGCTACGTGAACTGTAATTGTTAACAACCTCAATCTCTTCTCTGTTTATTATGGTGCTGCCCATTGGCCCATTTGTGAGAATCTTTGTCTTCTTGATGTTGAGCTTTAATCCATATTGAAGACTACAGTTCTGGACCTTCTGAAGCAAGCGCCACAGATCTTCAGTTTCAGCAAGCAAGGTTGTGTCTTCTGCATAAAGCACACTGTTGATGAGTCTTCTTCCACTCTTGATTCCACTACATTCCTTCTCATAAAGCCCTGCTTCCTGAATGATCTGTTCTACATATAGATTGAAAACATATGGAGGCAGGATGCATCCCTGACACACTCCTTTCCTGATTTTGAACCATGCAGTGTTTCCTTGCTCTGTTCTGAGGACTACTTCCTGATCCAAGTATAGATTTCATGTAAGCACAATCAAGTACTATAGTATTTCCATTTTTTTCAAGTTTAGCTTCTATTTTTTGTGATCCACATAGTCAAATGCTTTTGCATAGTCAATGAAACACAGATAGACATTCCTCTGGTACTCTTTGCTTTCTGCCAAGATCCATCTGGCATTAGAAATAATGTCTCTAATGCCACGACTTCTTCTAAACCCAGCTTGTTTTTCTGGTAGTTAGTTCTCTGTCAATGGACTGTTCCAGTCATTTCAGGATAATCTTCTTCAGGATTTTGCTAGTGATATTAGTGATATTGTTCAATAATCTCCATACTCTGTCAGGTCACCTTTTTTTTTAAATGGGAATAAATAGGGATCTCTTCAAGTTGTCTAGGTGGCTGTCATTCAAATTTCTTGACACAATCTGGTAAGCACATCCAGGGCTGCATCTGTTTGTTGAAATACATCAGTTGATATTCCAACAATTCCTGGGGCTTTCTTTTTTGCCGAGTCCTTCAGAGCAGCCTGCACTCTCTCCTTTATCACCATTGCTTCTTGATCATGTATTCAGTTCCAAGTCTGCATCAGAAACACACAGATGGGGTCTGGACTTTCATCTTTGGCCCTCCTGACTAGCGAACCCCATAGATCTGCACAAGACAGGATCTGAGAGTGCCCTATAATCTGCTTAATCAAGTAACGCCCATTCTTCCAGAAGCATGATTAGAATGGGAAAAATTGCAAATTAAAGCCTTGCTAGAAATGTAATCTCTCCCTTGGGAAACAGTGGTAGTGTGTGCATTGATTAGCAGCCAAATCTCTTGACCTACTGAGCCAAAAGCAGCAGCTTCTAGCTTAAAGATAGTGGTCAACTCTGCTGCTATAAATGTGTGTTGCTCTTCACAGATCTGACAGTTAGCCAGTGCCTCTTTTGAGTCTTCTGTGCTAGGGCTTTGATGAATAAATATTCCATTTGGTTAGCATTTTCTAGAACCCTTTGAAAATTGTGTATGTTTCAGTTTGATTTTATCAGTCATAACTAAACTGATTCATCTGGTTTGAAGATCTGGCAAGGGGTGAAAAATTGAAGGGAAACAGTAAAAGTACTATCATGTTCCAAAACCAAAAAAAAAAAATTAGCAGTTTCAAGATCTGTCATGAAATACAGCACCATTAGTGGTAGGATACTAACCATATGCTGACAAGGAAGACCACCAGTTCATAGACTGTCATGCAAATTACCACACCACCTACTATTGTCAAAGATTTAAAAAAGGAATATTTTTACTAACCTTTAGTTTAAAATTGGTCAAGCACGTAATAAATATCTACTGACAGTAGCTGGTAATTTGAATGCAAAAGCCGGAAATTAAGAATGATTGGTGGTTGGGAAATACAGCCTGGGTGACAGAAAGTCAAATTGCTTAATTACATGATAGCAATTTTCAAAATCTCTTGTTCTTTAACTTCTCTCAAAAACATAAATGGTGATAATACACTTGAATAAATCTTGCAAAATTTATCACACAGTAACTAAACTGTTTGTATTTGTCTAAAAAGGTAATGGCGAAAGAAGCACAGTATCATCATTCAGTGCAGAACATTAATTACTTATTTGCGAGTTTAGGTTGAAGGTGAAGAAAATGAAAATGAGTCCACAAGAGACAGAGTTTGATCTTTCTCCCTTAGATTAAGAAATCACTTCAAGAATAGATTTTGGGGAGGGGGGAGATAAAAAAAAAGAATAGATCTCATACATTGAACCCTATTGATTGAAAATGAGATGTGTGATGACATCAAGGACAATATTCATGAAGAAAACAAATGGTTAAAAAAATCAGGAAAGAAAAAAAAAGATCAAAATGACTGTCAGATAAGACTCTGAAACTTCCTCTAGAGAGTAGAGAAGCTGAAGTGGAAAGGGGGGAAAAATCAAGAGAACTGAACAGAAAATGTCAAAGGGCAGCTCTGGAAAACAAAGCAAAGTATTATAATGAGCAAAAACACAGAGTTTGAAAACCAGAAGGGAATAAGATGATTGGCATTTCTCAAATTGAGAGAACTGAAATAAAAACTCAAGCTTCAGCTTACATTAATTGAAACGTTTTATGAACCAAATATTGAGAGACACAGGGAGTATCAAAAGAAGAGTCAAGTAATCCATAGTCATTGCACCAAGAGAACAAAATTGCAGTTAATGCTTCACTATTTCAGGAACTAACATGTGATCTGAAACTGTGGGTACTACAGAAAGTGACAAATAAGGAGTGGTTTTTCACATTGCCTGTGGAATCTTGAATAATTTAGGTATTTCATGTTTTCTATTTTAAATTTTAATAATACCAGCAATGATGACGATTATGTTGATATAAAACTTTGCTTTTCAAACATTTATATTTGTAAATGTAACATATTGTAGTGATATTTTTGTCACAGTGCCAAAATACTGTTTTCTGTTTTGCATTTTAAAGTTTTGAAAAGTGATATAAAGACTTATTTACTTACATCATCATAATTTGTATTTCAAACATTTCAACATCAAGAAGACAAAAATCTTTACCACTGAGCCAAGAGACAACATCATGGTAGATGGAGAAAAGATTGAAGTTGCCAATGATTTCTTCTTACTTGGATCCACAAACAACACTCTTTGCACCAGCAATCAAGACATAAAAGACATATTGCATTAATTAAATCTGCTGTCAAGGACTTCTGCAAGGTGTTAAGGAGCAATTTACAGAATAAGGTGCATCTAATTCAAGCCATGGACAATGAATGAGGATGACAGAAAAACTGATGCTTTTGAACTGTGGTGTTGGCGAATAGTAAGAAATATCCCATGGACTGGTAAAAAGAACAAACAAATTATGTCTTGTAGAAATTGCAGCCAGAGTACTTCTTGGAGGCAAAGATGATAAAGCTTCTTCTCACATACTTCGGGTGTGTTGCCAGGAAAGGCTGTTTTTTTTTTGGAGAGCAGTATCATGCTTGGAAAGGTGGAGGGTTGGTGAAAGAAAGAATCTTTACTAGATGGCTCAACACAGTGACTGCTGCTATTAGCTCTAGTGTGTCAGAGAGTGTGAGGCTGGATGAGGATAGGACAGATGGGATTCAGGTCTTTTGTTCTTAGGGTTTCTATGAGTCATACTTGACTCAGCAACATCTAGCAACAATTTAAGCCATGGTCTTTTCAGTTGCTTGTTATGCATCAGAAAGTTAGACAATAAGTAAGGATGACAGAAGAAGAATTGGTGCTTTTCAGTGGTGGTGTTGGAGAAGAGTACTGAATATCCCGTGGCCTGTCATAGAACACACATGTCTTGGAGAAAGTGTAAGCAGAGTGCTCCTTGGAGGTAAGGATGGTGAAGCTTCATCTTACATATTTTGGGCCAATTGTTAGGGGGCATGGTTCTTGGAAGAGAACGTTGTACTTTGAAAATGGGGAGAGTCAGTGAAGAGAAGTGAAAGAGAAGATCCTCAACGAGATAGATGGACAGAGTGACTTTTACAATGAGCTCAAGAAAATCAGCTATAATGAGGATGGCACAGACTAGAACAAGGTTCAGATCCATTGGTCATAAGGGTTGCTATGAGGTATAGTCAATGGCTCCTAACAACAACAACAACAACATACATTTATAATCATCAATATTAGAGACAATACAATATTTAGAATATTATACTCTATTTTAAAAGCAATTTAACCATTGCACTTTAGCAACTTTATTGTGAAAAATCACATAGATACAGAAAAAGCAACGAAATATAAATGTTCACAATAATGAAATAGTATAAGGTGATATCAACACTCAAGAAAGACATGGGAAGTGATCAGTACCCCTGGAAACTCTTGTATTCCCTTTCTCACTTACATCTACTTGCTTTCTAGAGTAGCCAGCTTCTTTGCTTTACATTTTAATTTTATAGTTGAATGTACTCGCACTGTATACAGTATTTTGTGCATTTCTTTTGCTAAAAGGATTTAAAATTTTGTTTATATTTTGAGTATGTTATTGTTGTTCTATGCCATTGTATCAGAACCAACTCATGGCTGACCTCCTATTGGGTTTTTTTTAATGTATTCATTTAAAAAATATTAATAAGCAAGGAGATGGAAGAGGCTCAAGTGCTCATTAATGAATGAATGGGCCAAGAAACAATGTAGTACATCTACACAGTGGAATATTGAGCAATACTGAACAATAATAAATTTGTAAAACACACTACAAAGTGGATTCAAAATGTCCCATGACAATCCATCTCAGTTTGCCAGTGCCTGTTGTTATTATTGTTGTGTGCCTTCAAGTTGTTTGTGACTTATAAAGACCCTATGTACAACAACCCTGAAACCTGCTGTATCCTGTGCCAACTTTACTGTCTCTGACACACCTACCCTCATTTCCCTAGTCACTGTATCAATCCGTCTCATCGATGGTCTCCCTCTATTTCTCCATCCCTCCACCCTTCCAAGGATGACGTCCCTCTCCAAGGACCAGTCCCTTCTTGCAGCATGCCCAAAGTATGTCATATGAAGCCTCAGAATCTTTGCTTCCAAGGACCAGCCTGCCTTCACCCTCTCTAGAACAAACCTGTTTGTTCTCTTGGCAGTCCATGGTACATTCAACACTCTTCTCAAGCACCACAACTCAAAGGCACCAATTATCTTTCTATCATCCCTAGTCATTGTCCAGCTCTCTGACACATATCAAGCAATTGTAAAGACTGTGGCCTGGGTCCTGGATCAGGTGCACCTTAATCTCCAGACTGATGTCATTGCTCTTCAGTACTCTGTTGATGTCCCTGACAGCCAGACTTTCCCAAGGCAATTTGTCTTTTGTTTTCATGACTGCTGGTACCAAGAATGTTGATTCTGGGACCAAGCAAACTGAAGCTGTTAACAATCTCAGTCTCTTCATTATCTATCATAATGCTACAAATTGGCACAGTGGTGAGAATCTTTGTTTTCTTGATGTTGAGCTTCAATCTGTATTGAAGGCTTCAGTCCTTGATCTTCTGCCAATATTTATAAGTTCATTTCTTCCTTAACAATCTCCAATTTTTCTACACTCACACTTCTCACATTCTATGCTCCATTCACTCACTAGTTTCTGTTTGTTACTGTTCCTCCTCCTTTATGCTTCCCAGTACGAGGCCTCAGCCTCCAATGCCATATCTGCTAGTCAGAGCTAAACCTCCAACAAGTTTTAAACCCTCATTACACTGGAGGAGATAGCTTATCTTTCTCCTACAGGGAAACTAGTGGATGTCAGCTTCTTACCTTCAGGTTAGCAGTACAATTCCTTACTCACTAGCCTACCAGAACAAACCTGACAAAAGTTTCTCTGGAGCATGTATCTAGAAGTGTAATTGGCATTCCTAAAGGAAGTATGTTTTATCTTTTTAGATATTTGCAATTTTTCCAGTTACATTCCCACTTGTAATATATAAACATCTTTATTGCTTTACATCTTTGCCAAAACATTATGTTTGGAGACTTGTCATGATTTAATTTGTTATTGCTATTGTGGTGGTGTATTGTCGAGTTGGAACCAACTCATAGCTGACCCTCCAGTGGGTTTTCAGAAGCAGTAAATCGTGCGAGAGGAAATTACCCATCCTTCTCCCATGGAAGAGCTGGCGGTTTCAAACTATGTGATTTTTGGGATTGCAGCACAGCTTCTTACCACTTGGCGCACCTGATGCGAGCTTTAATCTTTCCAGTCAACTGCTGTAGCTATGAGTACTGAGCAGTGAGGAAGAATAACAGGAGAAGAATCGATGCCTTTGAGTTTGATATTGGAAAGGGTACTGAATATCCCATGGACTGCCAAAAGAACAAGCAAAGTGAAACCAGAATCTTCCATGGAGGCAAAAATGATAAAGCTTCATCTCACATACTTTGGCCATGTTGCCAGGAGAGGCAAGTTCCTTGGAGAGAGACATCATGCTTGGAAAAGTGAGTGTCAGCAAAGGAGAGGAAGACCCTCAATGAGATGAACCAATGCAGTGACTGAGGCAGCAAGCTCAACTGTATCAGAAGTGATGAGGACAGCACAGGACAGGACAGGGCTTAGCTCTGCTGTTCAGAGGGTTGCTCTGAGTCATACTTGGCTCGAAGGCACTTAACACCAACCAACAGCAAAAACTAGTAAAACACCACTTTGCGTGTGGTTATTTAAATTTTATGTCTGACAAAGTGTCTTTCTAGAAGTATTACTCCTTTTGCTGTTTACTCCTTTACTTATTGCTCCCAAGTCAAAACCAACCTTCCATCAGGTTTTTGGAGGCTATTGTACAAATGGATATAGTCCATCTTTATCTGTTGTAGCCATTGATGAACTGCCTTTGAGTTAGGAGTACAACTCTCTATGGACTATACTAATTTTTTTCTTACTTTATTAGATGCTCTTGCATCAACTTCACAGTCTGGCAACTCTATGAACAGCACAGATGTCGATCTTGCACTGTCCTGTGTCATCCTCATCTCTGAGATGCTCAAGCCATTGTTACAGTCACTCTATCAGTCAGTCTTGTTGAGGGTCTTCCTCTTGTTCCCTGATCAATAACTGATTCTCTCCAAGGACTGATTTTTCCTGACAGCATCCTGACAACATGCCTAAAATATGGGAGACAGAGCATCGCCGTCCTTGTCTTTAAGGAGCACCCTTGTTGCCCCTCCTCTAAGCCAGATATATTTGTTCTTTTGGCTGTTCATTGGCTATTCAGCTCTCTTCTCCAACATCACAATTCAAAAACCAAACCATTGATTCATCTATTTTTACTCATTTTCCAGCTTTCAGATGCATAGGAAGCAACTAAAAGAAAAAATTGAAAAGTTTTCTTAGGTTTTTAAATTTTTATGTTGTTTTATGAAAGTATATGTTGCAGTTACAAGCTACCATAGTCTTTCTTCTCATATTAGCAGAGAGCAGAAAGTTTATTTGCCATTACTAGGGAAATGCAGTCCCAAGGAGCAGGAATGAGTAATGTGAGAAAGAGGGAGGAAGCGGAAAAAGGATGCATTACTGAATGGACTGCCATAATGGCTTAATCTCAGAGGATTATTCTATAAGCGCAATAGACAGTCTGTCAGGACTGTCCACTGTGGGCAAAAAAGGGTAACTTTATCTCTCAGTTCCTTCTGCCAATTGTTTATCCATGAGGTGTTACAGGGTTTTATTCCTCTACACTTCAGGTTTGCACATGAGTGGATGCTGGGTGGGCTCTAGAGGTCTAGTGTCTAAAAGAGAGCCAGGGTAGAAGAAGAGAAGTAAAAACGAAACCATGGATAAGGTGGTGATGATGTTATATGTGTACAGTGCAGAGCTTGTTGCTAAAGGCACAGTGAAGACAAGAAGCAGGTGCAGTGCATGTATTTGACGATCAAGTTCCACCTTGCTCTACTCCTGTTTTCTCTTTTATCCAGTATTCATAAGTGAATTATATTTTTATGATTGTGAAACCTCTGTACTGCTAGTTAGTCACAGAAGCCCTGTCAATATTGTGGCCTGCCTAGAAGGCAAGAGAGTAGATGAAACAAATCCTGGCCTCCATTGTTCTGGTAAACCCAAGAATGGACTGGACATTCACTGTAAATTTTTTGCACCATCAAGTCTAGATCAATGGCACATAACAAGAAGAACAGTTTAGACAGATTATATAGAAATTCAGCCAGTTGCTTGTCTGGTTGCCTGTCTTGGTTCTTGAGTGGTTCGAACCTATGTTACTTTGTTTTTGTTGGGCTGTGTAAGTTACGATTGCCTGTTTACCACTATCACCAGACACCAGTGCACTATGACTCACTCTAGATGCATTTTCCTCCTGTTTCCATTGCAGGCAGAGACTCTTAACTCTTTTTGATGATCAGGGTTGATTATTCTAGAAAGTATAGTAATATATTTCTTTGGCACTTTGTCCACAAACTTTAGGTGCACAGAGGAAAACTCTCTGTGTCTTCTAGTGGAAGTGCCTCCCTGGAACTCATTATTTGACTGGTAGAGTCTAAAGTGTGAGAATAGGAAGTACAGACTTCACAAATGGATTATTAGGAATGTTAGTGAGAAGGACATGTCCCTTAGATTCCAAAATCTGTTTATTTCACGCTTGTTCACAGCCATATATGTGCTCATGGTTTAGTACATTAACCTTGGTTCAGAGAATAAACTCTCCAGCCCTACACAGCTGTGAGTACAAAGTCTCACTTTTAACCAGTCACAAGAGCCTTATCCATTTGATCTCCAATAGACTTAAGGTGAGAAGGAGAGTGAAACAAGTGATAGTCTTCATTATTGTAGTCTCCTGAGTTGTCCCTGAGCTGGTTCCCGAGATGATCTTGTGCCCATGTCATTGCTCTTTTTGTTAGGCCATCTGCTTCTAGTCTTAAAAGTGACTCTCATAATCGTGCAAAAGTGGTTGTTTCTTCTTCCCATAAAATCAGTTCCTGAGCAGAAAGCAATCTGAGGGAAAATTCTTCTGCACTATCCCCTCACTAGGGAATTAAACCTGAGACATTCTGAGTAAGGGACAAGAGAACTCAACAAGAAATAAGAAAAGAGACAATAAGATGTGCTATTTTGCTGGCTAGCACTAAGTAGAAGAGATTGCTCTGTTCTAAGATATTGTACTCTGATAACCTTTTTTTTCTGGAGGCTCTCCTTTGCATGCAGAAATAAGAACCTAGTATATGTGAAGAATTTCTCCACTGGATTCTCTTTTGAATACTTCACAGACAAGCTTTACAGGAAGCTAATTTTGCCTCACAAGTGTCGGTGCCGACTGGAGTCCACTGGTGGTAGTAATGGGGACTAGTGCTTTTAGTGCTGTGTAATAGTGCTGTGTAAGCACCAGGCAAGGTGCAGAGAGTAATCTGCTGCTGTTCTCAGGCTGTACAAATCACACTTTCCCCAGAAATTGATGCACAAGTGGTTACCGAAACCTTTAAGGAAATTACATATGCAGACATGGTTTCAGTTATGAAACTAGGATTTATAGTACAGATTCCATTTAATGTAAGAACATTACAAGACTCCTTATGTAATCAAGAAGATTCTGAGGAGAGAATCCCCAAAGCAGTGTGCCTGAGGATTATGCATGTATAAGTAGCCTCTGTGGATCAAAGCCAAGCAAATTCAAGCCTTAAGATGCAATGGGCAAAATCTTCAGTGATTCAGGGAGCATTTAAAGAAGATGGAGGGAATTCACAGAATCACTGTACCAAAAAGAATTGACTAACACAGAAATATCTCAGCAAGTACCATATAATCAAGAGTCAATTATAATAAAGTCATTCAAGCTGTATTGAGGGTGTACATCAGAGTTGTGCCCTTTCTCCATATTAGTTCAATCTGTACAATGGGCAAATCATTCATGAAGCTAGACTCTATGAAAAGGAATGAAGGTAGACTCATCAACAGTATGTGTTACGCAGATGACACAACTTTGCTAAAAGTAAGGAAGACTAGAAACTCACTGTGAAGGCTCAAAGACTAACCCACATTATAGATTGCATCGCAAAATCAAGGAGACAAAACTCTTCACCACTGGACCAGTAGATGACATCATTATACTTGGAGGAAAGGTTGAAATTGTCCACAATTTCATATTACTTGGATCTATAATCAACACCCTTGGTACCAGCCATCAGGAGATCAGGAGACATATTGCATTGGGCATGTTGGCTACCAGGGACCTCCCAAAATTACGGAGAAGCAATGATATTAGTCTGAAATCTAAGATGTGTCTGATTCAAGCCAGGGTCTTTTCAATCACTTGCTACTCCTCTGAGAGCTGGACAATGAATAAGGATTACAGAAGAGTTGATGCCTTTGAGTTGTGGTTTGGTGAAGAACGCAGAATATCCCATGGCCTGCAATTAACCAAAGAAGATATGTCTTGGAAAATATGCATCCAAAATGCTCCTTGCAGGCAAAAATACTGAATCGTTGTGCCTCATCTTTGGGGCATGTTGCTAAGAGAGTCTGTTCTTTGAAAAGGCATATCGTACATGAAAAGGTGGAGGATCAGTGAAGGAGAGGCAGATCCTCAACGAGATGACTGCTGCAATGGAGTGCATCAGAGTTGTTGAGGATGTCATAGGATAGGACAGGGTTCAAATCTGTTTTTCATAGGGTTGCTGTGAGTCATACTCAACTTGGTGGCACCTCACAACATCAGCCATGTAGGGACTAATTTGATGGCAACTTAAAAATGAATGTGTAGACATAAAAATTCCAAGTTAATTAACCCTCAGTATCAAGAAGATAAAGATTATCACCACTGGGCCAATTGGCAGCACCATGGTGGATGGAGGAGAGATTCAGTTGTTGACAGTTACAGCTTACTTGGCTCCACAATCATTAGTCTTGGCACCTGCAGTCAGGAAATCCAAAGACAAGTTGCATTAGGAAAATCTACTGTCAGTGGCTTTTCCTGAGTACTGAGGAGCAATAATGCCATTCTGGAGACTAAGTTGTGCCTGATCCAGACCATGGTCTTCACAATTACTTGCTGTGCATCAGAGAGCTGGACAATGACTAAAGGTGACAGAAGAATCAATGCCTTTGAGTTGTGCTGGAGAAGGGTCTTGGACATACCATGGACTGCCAGCAAAACCAAATGGGTCTATCTTGGAGAGGATGAAACCAAGTTTCTCTTTGGAGGCTAGGATTTTGGGGCATGTGGCCATGAGAGACCCATCCTGGGAGAAGGACATCATGCTCAGAAGGGTTGGGGGACAGCACAGGAGAGGAAGAACTCAGATGAGATGGATTGGTAAAGTTACTGGCGCAATGGAGGTAGGTGTGTCAGGGTCAGTGAGACTGGCTCAGGACAGGGCGGACTTGAGAGCTGTTGTACATAGGGCTGCTCTGAGCCACAGGTGACTGGACGGCACCAAACAACCACAACATTATCAAGATATAAGCACATAGAGAACTGAATTGTAGAATGTGGGACATAATCTTAATTACATGTTCAAAATATTTCAAAATATAAGGACAGAAAAGTGTTAACAGTGCTTTTCTCAAAGGGTTTTGCTGTGCTACACTCTATGATTTTTTTATATATTTCTGAATAGAACATCAGGAACTGAAACTTTTTGAGCAGATAAAGGGGCAATAAATAAAATTTTAAAATTAAAATAATGGCAGAAGAGTGAATTATGGCTGAGGATATTGTTTTCACAAATTATAATTTCTTTCTCGGTGTCTATATACAGATGGTGCCACTTTTCCTTAGCATTAACCAAAGTAGAATATGTACTCATTCTTCCCCTTATAATACTTATTGACTTGATTCCTTCTAACATCTGAAGTCTGCTGAGATATTTATGAACCTGTATTTTTCAGTTTTTAACTTTCTGTTTCTCTTTCCTTGTCTACTTTTGAAATGGTTCTTTTTAATGTTTTTGGATCTTAGGTACCTCTTGAAGACATGCTGTTTTAGGAGGAAAAAATGTTTAGATAGTATACAAAACATGTCTTACATTAATTGATAGATATTTAAGAAAAGAAAATTATAAAAAATCCCCAGTGAGTATATATTTATCTTTCTAACATCCTTCACTAAAAATTATGGGTCAGCAAGAGAATAAAGAAACATTTGTATCTATTTATTTAATATTTATATCTATTGTCACCAAGATGTGAGTAAAGTAATATAACTGGTGACTTCTCTTTATGTAGAAGACAAGTCATCATATGCACTTAGTCGTTGTTTTTTGTTTGTTTTTTTATTTCATAACACAACCATCTATAGAGAAGTATCTTATGTCTTCCGTTCTTCTGGCTTTTGGGTTCCCAGACAGGTAAGATACTGTCCTTGTTAATTGACAAACCACCTTTAGTTATCTTTGCATAGATTTTTGTGGACAAATTAGTTTCCTGTTTAGACCTTTTACCTTGAGCCTGTTAGTTAATCATTTAGAACTTTAGAAGCCTGGTGGATATGAAGTTGCACTGCACAATCAAATGTGGAAGGCTCGAATCCCCATCTGTTCTACAGGAGAAAGATGGACAGTCTTCTCCTGCATGGTTTATTGCCTCTGAAAACCTGCTGGAGGGTCAGCTGTGCGTTGGTGCTGACTGGATAGCAATGAGGAATAGAGAAATGAAAACACTGTGCAATGAAATCTTAGATTCAGTTCTATAATTTTGTGGTGGTACAGTTCTAATTTCTAAAAATGATTTTCTTTTTTGAAATGATAAGCCTTGTTCATTGATTTTTATTTTTCCTCTTACTTGCTCCTATACTTACTCATGCATTCAAACAAATGCATAGAGAACATTCACAAGTGGCATGGTGCTATGCATAAAATAGAAACAGCCTGTTACATTCTAGTATGAACCACACAGGTGATTTTTATTTAAATGTAGTAATATTTTATGGACTTACACAACTATAAATCTACATAATATTAAATATGCTATTTACATTAGTGGACTTGAAAGAAACTTGCCTCTGATTTCCTCATGTTTAGTTTTGGAACCTGAAGCACTTGTATAAGATCAAAGACTACAACCTTAAATATGGATTGCATTTTAATATCAAGAAGACAAAGGTCCTTACCACTAGGCCAAGAGGTAACACTGTAATAAATGGAGAAAAGATTGAAGCTGGTAATTATTATATCTGGCTTGTGTCCACAGTCAACACTCTTAGTATCAGCAGTCAAGCCATTAAGATGTATTGCTTAGGGCAAATTCCTTGTCCAGGATCTTCCAAAGTATGGAAGAACAATGATGTGAGTTTGGAGACTAACGTGCACTTGATTCAGGCCATGGTCTTTTCAGTCATGTGCTATGCATCTGAGATCTAGACAATAAATAATAAGGATTACAGCAGTAGAGTTGATGCCTTTGAGTTCTGGTGTTGCAGAAGAGTACTGAGTATCCTATAAACTGCCAAAAGAACAGACAGGTATATCTTGGGAATGGTGCATCTGGAGTGCTTCTTGAAGGCAAAGATGGCATGTGGAAGGAAGGGCTGTTCCTTGGAAAAGAATATCATGCTTGGAAGGGTGGAGGGTCAGCGGAAGAGAGGAAGGTCCCCTACAAGACGGATTGTCATGGAGACTACAGCAATGGGTGAGTGTATCAGAGATGTTGAGGGTGGTACAGAATAGGACAGGATTCAGATCTGTTCGTAGAGTCACTCAGAGTTGTGCTTGACTGAGGACAATTAACACCATGTATAATGTTAAATGGTTGCATTAGGGTATATACCTTTTTTTTCTTACTATTAATGTGAGGAATTAAATTGAAGAAAACAGCATAACGGGATCAA
This sequence comes from Elephantulus edwardii, assembly GCF_000299155.1. Lineage (NCBI taxonomy): Eukaryota > Metazoa > Chordata > Mammalia > Macroscelidea > Macroscelididae > Elephantulus > Elephantulus edwardii. The sequence continues at coordinate 15,812,315 of NW_006399800.1, read as the reverse complement.
AATACAATAGACAATACCTCTCTTTTATCTCTCTCATCCCTACAAGAGTTTCTGGAGCCATAATTGAGATCTTAATTATTAAAATGTAAAAAAAAAAGTCTCTTGCACTATTTCCACTGCTGATATTAAATTCAGACTCATGGTAACCTTCTATTGGTAGCAACCTTCTTTTTGATGCTATAAATCTTTAGGGAAGGAGACAGCTTATTCTCCCTTGGAGTATGTGGTGGATTTGGGCTGCTGGTTATTGGGTTAACAGCCTCGCATGTCATGCACTTCTACACCCCTGGAGTGCCATTAAGCAACTTCATAAGCAACAAAAGTACAAAAATGTGTTCGTGTTGTATATTCTGTTGAAAAAGTTTCTGTTGTCTAGTGTTTAGAGAGGATCCATTTGCTCCAAAGAGCATGTATGCAAACTTCTGTGGCAGCGTGCCTTGTGCTTTAAAGTCCTCAAAGTATTTTCCTGTCTCCCTCATCTTGTCCTTTTTTTTATCAGTTTGAATTATTCACAAAGAAATAATAAAAAGTCAAACTATAATTATTACAACTAATTATGAAATTATTTCAGTTGCCACAGAGTACATGTGACAGTTGCCACTGAATAATATATGCTTAGTACATGGAACTGTTATTTTCCACGTTAAATACAAACTGATTAAAAACTATACACAACTGATTGCCATCATGCTTTGTTGTTAGGTGCCCTTCAGTCAACAATGCCTCATAGTGGCTCTATGCGCAACATCTCTGAACCCTACCTTATCCTGTTCCGTCCTCACAATTTCTGATTTGTCCATTGCTACAGTCAGTATGTCAATCCCGATTGTAGAGGATCTTCTCCCTCTCTGTCCCTCCACCTTTCCCAGCATGATCTCTTTTTCCAAGACCCTCCAGAAAACAAGCCCCACATAGGTGAGATTCATTTTCACCATACTTGCCTCTAAGGAACAGTCTAACTCAAAGCCATCTATTGTTCTTCAGTCATCTTTATTGGCTGACATAAGAAACAATCAAAAAAATACCATGACTTGGATCAGGCACACCTTAGTCTTTAAATTGACATCTTTGCTTTTGAGCGCTTTGAAAAAGTCCTTGACAGCAGATTTCCCCAAGGTTACGCTTTTTTTTTTTTTAATTATTATTCCTTGACTGCTAATCTTTTGGAATGTTGATTGTGGATCCTCTTGTCATTTAGTCAATTCTGACACACAGTGACTCTATAGAAGGGTAAAACTGGCCCATGTTATTTCCAAGACTATTATCTTTACCAGAACAGACTTCCACGCTTGGTCTCAAAGAATGACTGGTGGGTTTGAACTGCCAGCCTTTCAGTTACCAGCTGAATGCTTAATCACTGGGCTACTTAGGTTCTTTGTCATATTCAGGAAGTGATTCTTGACATAAGATATCAAGACAAATTTTATTTTAGAAATAAGTGGTGCAGTGAGTAATTTTTCGTTCATGACATTTGGCATTATTGACTATCTTTCCTTATAAGTGACCTTTAAAATGAAATTTATGTGTTATTGTACTGCTGTTTGAGAAAAGGAGAGAAAAGACATGGTAGTATTTTTTGTTATGAATAGTATTGAGCCTGAGTTCACTTTTACCATATGGGCCAAAAAATATGGTCAATTTAAATTTCAAATAAAATTATGTTGTCAATTTCTGTGCTTTTAATAGACCTTATTTTATTTTTACTTTCAAATCTAAGTATTTATGAAAATTCTCCTGAATTTGATTCTCCCCTTTATCTCCTATTTAATATTTCAAAATAGAAAAAAACAAAAATATTAGTAAATGAGTAGAATTGTATGAAAAGGAGACAGTTGTTGCCATTGGAGGCCAAGGGAGGGAATATGACTATTTTTATGGCCCTCTGTATTAAACAGATTTCTTATTTCAATGAACCGCTAAGCTCAATTCCCAAATTGAAATGAATTGTCAGTACTCTTTTATTACTTATACCCAAAGTCAAATGTGAGAATCTTAGTGAAAATGAAGTTGTAGGCTTAAAATTATTCCTAAGAATTTGAACTCTTTATCATGTGAGAATCTTAGTGAAAATGAAGTTGTAGGCCTAAAATTATACCTAAGAATTTGAACTCTTTATCATTTATACGCCAGCTCAGTGTCGTCAGAGACATAGAGGTAGCGTGCAGGATGCAGTAGCTTCGCTATGCACCTGTGAAAAATCGCCGTAATAAAGCATATGCAATTTAGGAAAGTATTAAAGCTATTACAGAATTGTGAATTGTTCAGAATGTAGGAATGAATGCTGTCTCTATTTGCTTGTTAATCCCAAAGCATACTTTTGGATGTTCCTTGATGGGGGAAAGTAGCAGTATTCTAAAATATTCTGATTCTAAATTACTCCTTTTTCTCCCAGCTGCTGCTGTGTGGTTGTTAGGGGAACAGAAGAAACAGGAAATAAGAGGGAAACAAGGGAAACTCAGAGCTGTTTTGGTTGTTGTTATTTATTTTTTCTTTCTTTGTTTGTTTGTTTTCATCCAGGTTTTTTTGTTGTTGTTGTTATGTGCCGCACACCCATCCCGATTACCCCAGTCACTGAATCAATCCACCTCATAGAGGGCCTTCCCCTCCTGCGCTGTCCCTCCACCCTCCTAAGCATGATGTCCCTCTCCAAGGACCTTTCCCTCCTTGCAACATGTCCAAAGCATGTTAGATAGAGCCTCAGAATCCTTGCCTCCAAGGAGCAGCCCGGTTTGACCCTTTCCAGGATGAATCTTTTTGTTTTCCCAGCAGTCCATGGCACCCTCAATATTTTTTAAAATTTTTATTAAATTTTATTCATTTTCATGAACATTTACAGAGATTTTGGATTTTAAAAAAATGAAGTTGGGATTATCTATGTTTTGATTCTCCATCCCTTTTTATTTGCTGTGCAGTTAACCTTAGTGACTTCCTTAAAATAAGTTGCTGATGAGGGAGAGAATACTTTAAAAGTAATACAATTTTAGGGCATTATGATTATTATAAGAGTCCAGAATGAGGGTTGCAGAGTGGAATATATTTGGGGGGGTGAGGAGGTGTGGGGTGGGGGGATTGTGTACCAATGAAGGAGTTTTTCTTTTGCTTTTCAAGGAGAGGAGCGAACTGAGGGTGGAGGTGGGGTGGGCAGGGAGAAAAGTGCAACAATGAATGAATGGAATTCCAAAATCTATGTAGATGTTCATTGAAATTAATAAAAACAAACAAACAAACAAATTAAGTTGTTTTTTAAAAAATCACACCAATTTATTAGTACCATAAAGATTCTATGTAATGAAATAACCTTAAAGCTATTTTTATTGGGAACAAAGAAAACAAATATTCTTTTAGAAAATCCAACTACTAAAACCAAAAACAAGTAATAGCCTGTATATCTGTCTGTAGAAAATTAGCAGCCTCCTTGCCCCCAGCTCCACCCCCAGCATCCCACCTCCATTCCTATGGGTCTGGCAAATATCAGTATGTTTTCATGAAATGGAGAAAGAATTTCTGGCAGCTGAACATAAGTTTCATCTAAAAGTCAACCTTCTTTTCAGGAACTATAGAGGCTTATTAAGCTTCATGAAATCAGTTCTACTAATAATCTGTATTTCATTCCTCAAAGTAAGCCAAATTTCTAGAGATGGCTCTTCTATTTGGAAGGCTTATCTAGATCTCCTTGGAAGGAGTGGCATCCACTTCCTAAACAGCATGCCTCTGGAAACTCTGTGAACTTTGATAAATGGCGATGGTTGTGCAAGGGCTTCAGGCCTTTTCTTCATGGGGTTGCTATGAGTTGTGCTCAACTTGATGGCAATCAACAACACAACATCTAGAACTCTTAGATAAGCAGGAGTTCTTTTGTTCAGCAGGTGCTCTTAAAAGGTTAATTGGAAACAAAAATTGCATCTCAGACGAGGGTCTCATAACAAAAGTTTACAGACCACTCCTGGACCTTCAGAAGAAGCCTGATAACCCAATTACAAATTGGGCAAAAGACATGGAAAGACTTTTCACAGAAGAAGACATTCAGGTGGTCAGTAGACACATGAAGAATGCTCAAAATCACTGGCAATAAGAGAGATGCAAATCAAAACCACAATGAGATAATTATCTCACCCAAGTAGCCATGGCAAAATTTATTAGGGCAGCAAGCAATACATGCTGGAAAGGATGTGGAGAAGTGGGAACTCTCTTACACTTTTGGTGAGATTGTAAAATGGTGCAACCACTCTGAAAGACGTTTTGGCATTTCCTCAAAAAGTTGAACATAGAAACTCTATGTGAACCACCTATTCCATTACTAAGCGTATACTCCAAGGAAGTTAGAACTGAGACACAAAGGGATATTTGTACATGAATGTTTATAGCAGCATTATTCACCCTCACAAGACCGCTCAGATGCCCAGCCACTTTGCTTGAGGAATGAAATATAGATTATTAGTAAAATGGTGTTCATGAAGCTTAAATTGATTGAGAAATTGTGGGACATTTACATAATGGAACACTGCAGCAAGCAGGAGCAACAATTTTGAAAAATACTACATAACTTGGGAGATAAATGGAGAGCATTATGCCATGTGAACTAAAGCAATCTCATAAGGACACATACTGCATAAGATCATTGTTGTAAAAATAGGAAGATAACTAGTGAAACTTGTATGGGAACTTAAGGGGGGAGGGGAAGAGTGGAGGGATGAGGGTAGGTGGAGGTGAAACGACAAGTCTGCACAGTTTGGTGGGTGAAAGGTGGTGGTGGGGGAGCAAATGGGAAGGATACGAGTGAAAAGACAGAATAATGATGGACTAGGTTCAATAGTGATTAATTTTATAAAACATAATGCATGAGATGATTGATTCAGTGACTGGGGTAATGGGGGTATGTGTGTCAGAGACAGTGAGATTGGCACAGAAAAGAACAGGGTTTAGGGCTGTTGGCTTTGAGTCACAGGTGACTAGATGGCATGTAACAACAACAAAAAAATGCATGAGAATGATTGTATGAAACACAATGTGAATTAAGAGTAACGTGAAATACAAAGTGCACAATCTTTGTAAACAAACCAATGAAAAAGAATTAGGGCTAAAACTGACACTCAGGTTCTTCAGACAGTTCAAGGCCAATCCCTTCCCACTTCTTTGTACACTTTTCAATATATGATCAATTTGATTAAATGTATTTGTACTCTGTGATTATCAAGTGAATGTCTTCTAATGAAAATGTCTTTAAAACACATAAATAAGAAAACCCCCCATAGATATTAAAATAGTCCAAACTTGAAAGCCAAGGTGTAAAGATTATATTAACTGAGTGCTGGACATTTAAATAAAACTTTCAGGGTATTCAAGAGGATAAATTCAAAGTTTGGGAAATTCAGTTGTAATAGTACATCCAATTCTTAGAGTACTAGACATTTCAGTCTGGATCTGTGCATTATGCTAAGTAGGTAGTATTACTCAGCTCTGAATAAACATTTTAGATGCAAATATGGCATGAATTTAATAATGATTACTGTTGTTCATTACTTTCAAGTCAGAACTGACTCACAGCTGACCATTCAGTGAGTTTGCAGGGAGCTGACCTTTCAGTGAGGCTGTAAGTCATACAGGAAGAGATTGTCCATCTTTTTCCTTTGAAGCAGCTGGTGGATTTGAACCACCTTTCTTTGTATTGAGAGCACAGCTCCTTATCCATTAGGCCAACAGAGTTCAGTCATATTGATTATTATTTTTAGGTACTGTCAAGTTGAGTACCACTCATAGTGACCCTATGAACCACCAACCTGAACCCTTCCTATATCCTCACTGTCTCTGACACATTAGAGCCCATTGCTGAAGTCTCCATGTCAGTCCATCTCTTTGGGAGTTGTCTTCCCCTCATTGACCCTCCTAATCATAATTCTTCAGGATTTAAAAAAAAACTGTTTAGAAAGGCACAGATATTTGTTTATTTTTGTTGGTGGAATTTCCAATTTACTCTCAAGCTTCTTCCCCCACCCCCTTTTTTTTTATACTGGTTTACTTACAAAGTTTGTATACATTGTTTTTCACACCAGCTCTTTCCCCTTATCTTTCCCTATCCCTCCCTCTACCTATGAGATTGTGTGACCTTATGATTAAGCCCCCCTGCCCTTCCTACCCCCTGCTTCTCCCTCCCCTCCTTAGAGTCTCATACTCGTTCCACAATAGTGAACTAATTCAGTCTCATAAAGACAAATACTGTACAAGCTTCTTTTTTTAAAAAAAATGTACTGGCTTGTTACATTGTGTTTTGTACATGTCCTTGTGTTTTATACAATCATTGGTATACATTATATTTTATATAAATACAGGTGCTTGGAGATTGACAAATTTATACATCAGAATTTTGTCCACTGATAAGTCTCTCACCTGGATGAAATATGTTTATGGCATTGAAGTCTTTGG
>NW_006399800.1:15798441-15805110 GCF_000299155.1 Elephantulus edwardii | reverse complement strand
GACATCATTGCTCTTCAGTATTCTGGGGAGGTACTTGTCAGCCAACTTTCCCAATGCCTTTTATGTATACATCATATCATATGATTAAGTTTAAGCATCTGATTGTAGGTGAGCTTTAATAACCCATTCTGAACTCCTAAAATTACACCCACAGCAGTGTGGGACTCTAAAATGAAACAAAAATGGACGAAAAAAAAATAGTTCAGCATACTCTGTCACATTAATTTAAAATAGATTTTTTTTAAATTTAGTTTTCTATTGATACTTTGAACTGTGGTGTTGCAGAAGAACACTGAATATCTCACAGACTGCCAAAAGAGTAAACAGATATGTCTTAGAGAAGGTGCAGCCAAAGTGTTCCTTGGAGACAAAGATATTTCCTCTCACATACTTTGGGCATGTTGGTAGGAGAAGCTATTCTATGGAAAGAGTCATCATGCTTGGAAAAGTAGAGGGCAAAATAGAGGAAGATCCTCAACCCGATGACTTGATACAGCGACTGCAGCAATGGGTTCAAGTGTGTAGGGGATTGTGAGGATGGCACTGGATAAGATAGGGTTCAGATCTGTTGTTCATAGGATTTTTATGAGTCATAAAACAACAAAAGTAGTTCTTACGGTTGTGTGGAACATGTTAGAGCCTGAGGCAACAGGAGAATTCCGCTAGACTGATTCTGTCTTTATTTAAATATTTGCTGTTTTGTTTAGCATATGTATTTTTCATTGACATTGATTTTTGCTTAAAAGTATTATTAATCTTGATTACTAAATTTTCAGTTGACTTTTTACCTTTTGTACCCAAGGTTTGTACCTCTCCCTTCTTACTCTAGTTTCAGCATTGGTGGTTCTGATAAATATACTTAAGAAGTCAAACTCATTTCTCACCTACTCAGCACCCATATCTAAACAATGCAGTTGTCATACATCATCCTAATGGTGTTAACTCCTCATCTTTTGGGAAAATCACCCTATGGTAATGAATATATTGCAAACTGAATTTGATTCCTTTTATGGGCAGTATATTGGATGATCCAGAAAGCATCAAAAGAACATGGAGGGCATACACAGAGTCACTGTACCAGAAAGAATTGATTGGTCCAGGAAGTACCACAGGAACAGGAGCCAATGGTGTGATAAAGAAGGAAGTAGAAGCTGCATTGAAGGCATTGCAAAAAATAAGGCCCCAGGAATTGGTGGGAGAGTGTTGCAGACTACAGTGCAAAAATATGTATAAACTTGGTAAATGAACATATCTTCCAGGAATAGTTATGACAGTTACAGGATTTCTTTTTTTTAAAAAAAAAGAAAGAAAGAAAAGAAAAGAAATGCACAAAAGAAGCTAATAGTAAAGAGAAATTTACCATTGATAGTAGTAGCAGAATTTATGTTCTTCCTAATTGTCTGAACCTGTGTTAAATATGGTAGCTACCAGCCACATGTGACAGAGCAATGAAAATGTTGCTATATATACTTATAATTGACCCTTCAAAGGGTTTTCAGATGCTATAAATCTCCTGGGAAGAGATTGCCTACATTTCTCCTTCAGAGCAGGTAGTAGATTTGAACTGTGTGCCTTTATGTTAATAGCACAGTTCTTTACCCACTAGGTCACCAGAGCTTCCCTAAATAAAAAAAATTGTTTCTCCAAATTGAGATTTCATTTTTAATTTTTACTTTATATTTTTTTACACAGTTCATACATATTGTGTTCCATACTACCCTTTATTCACATTATGTTTCATACAATCATACTCATTCATTGAGTTTTATAAAATTAATCATCATCAAACTATGCCCACCTTTATCCTATCTTTCCAGATGTCTGCAGGATCTTTCCCATTTTCTTTACCTGCCTCTCCCTCCACCCACCAAATTGTGCAGCTCTATGATTTCCCTGCTGCCCACATTGAGATGTTTTGTAAGTATAAAACAGATGCCAGATTTTATACATAGAGCTAGTACAAAAGCAAAAAAAGAGGGAAAATGTAAACTATATAACTAATTAATTGATTACATGATTACATGTCAAAATGATAATGTACAAATATGCTACGGGCCAGTGAGTTGACTCTGATTCACTGCAAACCCGGGTACAACACGAGACCCTGCCAGATCTGAGCCATCCACCCACTCGGCTGTGCTTGAGCCCAGTGTTGTTGCCACAGTGTCAGTCATTGTGTTGAGGGTCTTCCTCTTCTTCACTCACCCTCTTCTTCACCAAGCGTAAGATTATTCTCTAGAGATCAGTTTAGATAACATATTCCTCCTGATAGCGTGCCCAGAGTACATGAGTGAGGTTCAAGCGTCATCACTTCTAATGAACCTTCTAGCTGTGCTGCTTCCAAGGCAGATCTGTTTTGTCCTTTTTGACAGTCCATAGTATGTATGTTCACCCTTTTCTGTATCATATTCTTCTCCAAGGAATGGCCTCTCCCAACAACATGCCCAAAGTATGTGAGGCAAAGCTTCTCCATCTTTGCCTTTCAAGGCTACTAGAAATTGTAAACTGTGCATGTGGTAACATTGATAGCTAGCCTTTTGCTCCTGCTGGGAGCTATTTGCTATAAAACAGGAGAATCAGGAAAAAAGTAACTTCTACAAGTTGCTTCCTGCCATTTATATACTCTCTAAAGCCTTCAGAGCTCTTAGTCATATGCCTCATATTTGGTACAGTGCAGGGTTTTCTTTTTGGCTACCAGGCTTCCTTGTTAAATGATGTTTTGAAGTTGTAAGAGTGCAATTCCAGAGGGATCACCCACCGAGCAGGACCTTCCATCCATCTCCTCTCTATTTCATCCCACTTAATAGCTATAGCTGGGCTCTTCCTCAGGCTTTCTCTGACCGTTCTTGTCCTCCTTGTCATTTCTGTTACTTCACTTTGAGGCTAAGGGAAATGAGACAGGAGAATGAGAAATGAGGCCAAGCATGAGACTGTGAGGTTAGCTGCCTTAGTAGAAATGACACACCAATTGTATGCTAATATCTGGATCATGGGGCTGCTTTGCTTTTAGATTTGTGAAACAAGATTATATGCAAACAAAAAAGATAGATTGTTGCCATTAATAAAAGTGAAAAATAAAAAGTATGAAAGAGCACATTAGGAATGGCTGCAGGTTAAGATGTTAAGACTTTTTTCCTTCACAGTAATCTGAAGTTTTGCCTTGACTAGAAGAAGTGCACTTGGATTCTTCTGTTGCTGAAATTATTTTTTTGTTGTTGTTGCTGAAATTATTAAAAAAAATTTAAAAATTTTAAAATAACTTTTTTTCAAAGAACCTGGTGATATTTATAATTTTATTATTTATAAATAAAGTCACTGATGAAAATGAAAGCAAAAATATTTTTCTGCCCAAGCTTTAGTCTCAGAGATTTAGAAAAAAAATCTTATTTTCTGTTTATTTTAAAAATTTAATTTGTTGGTTAATTCTTGGTTATTAAGACTACAGTGGTGACTGTCGTAGATAAAAAGCTGATAAAAATAATATAGACTTCCTTACTGAATAATAAGAGTTTCGTCTTCCTTTTCATTTGCCAAACTTCAGTGCATCTTTTGGAGAAGCTGACCTGCTTAAACTTTAAAAACTAATTTGGTAAAAATACGGAATTATAAATGTTGAAATCAGAACCAAATAAAGTTATTTAAAACACCACTTGCCCTAAGTATTCTCCTGTTTAAATAACTACATTGAATACATATTTTTTTAAAAATCCGGTTAATTTAACAAAAAATATTGTTAGATTAAGAATAAAAAGAAGCCATGAGGACCAAGTAAAAAGAAACCTTTAGAACCAACCAAGAAGCCAAATGCACTGTTGTTAATTTCAACTCTTGGGTTTAAATTCCGCAGATTTTCTGAGACTATAACCTTAGTAGGAATGGACTGTTTCATCTTTCAACCTTAGAGTATGTGAGGGATTTGAACCACTTGCCTTTTACTTAGCAGCCCAGTTTCAGACTGTGCTATATCACCAGGACTTTAGAAACCTAAGTAAATTAAAAATTTGTCTTTGTCCTTACAAAAGCAGTGACTGTACTGTTATTAATGGTGTTTTATTTACCATTAGGCAAATTTTTAACTTGGACTAGCTTGAAAGTTTATACACTGAAAAAGAATCAAGTCCCTCTCCTGTAACACTGATGTGTCAAATGCGATAATTGATACCCTGGTGGATAGCATTTGGTGAAGCTTCTGATTAAAACAAGCTTAGAAGCAGGAGTGGCATCCACTTCTGAAACAGCTTGCTTCTGGAAAATCTATGAACCTGGAGAAAAGATGAAAGTTATACAAGTGTTCAAGTCTTTAGTTCATAGGTTTGCTTTGAGTCGCCTATGACTGAATGGCACTTAACAACAACAACAACAGCAACATGGTTTTGGTTTTTAGTGGACTTTCTTCAGGCTCTATTTGTAAGAGATACTACTCTCTTATTTTTCCTACTGTATCTGGACATCTTCACTAAAAAAAATATTTGCTTCTACATGTTCTTATAGTGGTGGTGGTGGTGTACGTACCATCGAGTTGGAACCCATCCATAGCTGACCCTCCAGTGGGTTTTGAGAAGCAGTAAATGACATGGGAGAAGGTGGCCCATCCTTCTCCCGTGAAGCAGTTGCAAGTTTCATACTGCATGCCTTTGGTATTGCAGCATAGGTTCTTACCACTTCTGTCCTACCAATAAATGAGAAGATCCTTTGTGGGGAACAGAAGCAAAAGACTTTTCTCAGACAAACTCAGTTAACTTTGTGGCATGAGTTACACACAGTTAATTGAAAAGCCACAATAGACATACACATATAACTAAATTTAGATAATAGGAATCCATGGCTAGAGCATGATTTCCAAGGAATATCCTCTTTCAGCAACATGGCTAAAATATGTGAAATGAAGTTTTTCCATCCTTGCAAAGAAACTAAAAACCAAAACAAAAAATCTACTGTCAGTGAGTCAACTCTAGTCAGAGTCATCTTCCATCAGGTTTCTGAGGCTGTGAATCTTTATACGAGGAACTTTCCAACTTTTGTCCATGGATTATCAGACTCAAATTGCCATTCTTTTAATTGGGATCTCAACATATAAAGCATTATTCTCACAGGACTCCTTAGGAGAGATTTTTTAGCATATTAAATAACTTTCCCCCTCCCCCGGTTGTTGTTATGTATCGGCAAGTTGCCTGTGACTCATAGTGACCCTATGTACAACAGCCCTAAATGCTGGTCTATCCTGTGCCAATCTCGCTGTCTCTGACACACATACCCACATTATCTCAATCACTGAATCAATCCATTTCATCAAGGGTCTTCCTCTCCTGTGCTGTTCCTCCACCCTCCCAAGCATGATGTCCCTCTCTAAGGAATGGTCCCTCTTTGCAACATGTCCAAAGTATGTCAAAGAAAGCTTCAGAGACCTTGCCTCCAAGGAGCAGCCTGGTTCACCCTCTCCAGGTCAAACCTGTTCATTCTCTTAGCAGTCCATCGTATGTATATTCAACACTCTTCTTCAGCACCACAGCTCAAAGGCATCAATTATCTTTCTTTGATTCCTAGTCATTGCCCAGGTCTCTGATGCATAGCAAGTGATTGCAAAGACAATGGCCTGTATCCAGCGCACCTTAGTCTCCATACTGATATCACTGCTCTTCAGTACTTTGGAAAGGTCTCTGACTTTCCCAACAAAATACGTCGTTTGATTTCCTGGCTGTTGGTGCCAAGAATGTTGTTTATTGGAGCCAAGCAAACTAAAGCTGTTTACAATTTCAAACTCTTCACTATCCATCATGATGCTTCCAATTGGCCCAGTGGTGAGAATCTTTGTTTTCTTGACACCGAGCTTCAATCCATATTGAAGGCTATATAGGCCTTGACCTTCTGCAGCAAGCACTTCAGGTCCTTCTCAGTTTCAGCAAGCAGAGTTTTATCATTTGCATAACACAGATTGTTGATGACTCTTCCTCCAATACGGATGCCACATTTCTCCTCATAGAGCGCAGCCTCCCAAATAATCTGTTCTGCATGTAGACTGGAAAGGTATGGAGATAAGGCACATCCCTGGTGAAGAGTTTACAGAATCAATGTACCAAAAGGAATTGGCAGACACAGAAGAATCTCATGTAACAATGTAAGAGTGAGCCTGTGGTGATGAAGGAGGAAGTTCAAGCTGCTCTGAAAGAACTGGCAAAAAAACAAGATCTCAGGAATAAACAACATATCATTTGATATATTTGAACAAACAGATGCTCCCCTCAATGTGCTCACCAAGTTGTACCAAGAAATCTGGAGGACAAACTACCTGGTCAACTGACCGGAAGAGATCTATATTTGTTCCCATTCCAAAGAAAGGTGATCTGACAGAGTGTGAAAATTAGCGAACAATATCATTAATATCCCATGCAAGCAAGATTCTGCTGAAAATTATCCAAAAACGACTGGAACAGCACATCAGCAGAGAACTGCCAGAAGTCCCGGCTGGGTTTAGAAGGAGGCCTCATACTAGGGATATTGTAGCTAATGTCAAATGGATCTTGGCTGAAAGCAGGGAGTACCAGAGGAATATCTATCTGTGTTTATTGACTGTGCAAAATCATCCTGGAGAGGGTTAAACCAGGCTACTCCTTGGAGGCAAGGATTCTGGGGCTTCGTCTGACATACTTTGGACATGTTGTGAGGAGAGAC
>NW_006399800.1:15792695-15798007 GCF_000299155.1 Elephantulus edwardii | reverse complement strand
TAATTATTATTTTAATGAATGTTTACAGAGAAGTTAGATTTTCATTCATTCATTGTTAACCTTCTCCCAACCTCTCCCTCCCCCAGTTTACTCTCCTATTTTTCTCCCAATCTCCCTTGTCAGACCTGCTTTGTAACTGTGGTATTATGCTTATTTCTTAAGCAGTTTGAGTCTTACTCTAAAGAAAGATGCAGCAAATTTACACCCAAAGTATATATACAGTCATTATAGTTAGCAACCCCCACTTGTTTTCCACTGAATAGGGCAGAGTCTTCCCTGGGCCCTCCTCATAGTGGCTTCTGCAGGTCACAGAGGGTAAGCCTTTGGACGCTCTGCTTCAGCTTAGTTCTGTTGGAGGCTCTGGGAAAGTGTGAGAGATGGGCGGAAAAAATGGCAACATCAACTCCTGTGATCACGACCTTGTTCCCTTTTATATCATCTTTTGAAGGGATGAAGGAAAGAACCATAATAGAAAAATAAGGTGGTTGTTTTTTGTGTTTTTTTTTTCATTGACAAATGTAACTTTCATAGGAATAACTGGATCTTGAGGAAGCTAAATAGAGATTTAGTTCTATTCTAGTCAAACAACCTAGGCCCTTTTCATCACTATTTTGAGAACCTCTTTTTTAACTAGGCTCTGAAAAGCAAGCATTTATATACATATGGTTTCATTAGTAGATTTAGATTCATTTTTTTATATTAGACTGAAACATAAATCAGTATATTTCTCTGCATACTCGTTTTTCTATCTCTTACTTATTAGGTCTGGATTCACTTGCAGTAAGGTTAGATTTAGTTGGTTTTCATATAACAAAGGGAGAAGTTTTTTCATTCAGTTAAAGATCATTTATTCTGAAGAGCTTTTGATAGGCTCATTCAGCTGACATTTGAATTAGGTGAGGATGCATATTGAAGAGTAAATATTCTTAAATTGTAAAGCTTTGGAATCTTTAAGCTTTTAAGGTACCATTGGCTTTGAACTGAAAAGAAATCTTCTTAGAGAAGTTTATATTTATAGATCATATTTTCTCAATGTCCAAGATATTACTTGGTTTGAATGAAACATTTTTAGAGACTGCCTGAAGTTCTTAGGAATCTAAAGCTACCATATATGCATGAATATCATTATCTTATCCATCTGTCTATTTATCTATTTACCTGCGTCCCTGTATGCTATTGTCTTTAAATGCACTGTATGTATTAACATGATACACAGATGTATCTTAAGTTTCAGAAACCTGGGGTTTAAAAATCTAAATGTACAGAGCATGTCAGGGAGAAGGCGAGGACAGGAAATTTGATGAATATTGCACCTTCAGGAACTCTGGTGCTGTAGTTTGTAGGCAGATACACTGCTTACTCGAGGATGAGCTGCTCCGGTGGTTTGAATTCATCAGTAGCTTCTTGTAAAAAGATGACCGGTCTCCTCCCAGGTAGTTTGTTTTTGTTAGGGGCCATTGATCTGACAGTGACTCATAGCAGCAGATGAGGAACTTGACCTGTCCTAAACCACACTCACCTTCTCACACGTGCTAGAGCCCACCTTGCTGCAGTCACTGTGTGAAGCCCATCTCCTGGAGCGTCGTCGGTTTCTCGTTCACGGATCCATTCTCTATCCCAGCATGATGTCGTTTTCTGAGGATTGACCCCTCCTGACAACATGCCCTAAATATGTAAGACAAAAATGTCACCATCCTTGCCTCTAAGGAGCACCCTGGTTGTACTTCCTCTTAGAGGGTCTTAATTTGTCCTTTGTCAGTCTGTGGTCTAATTTAACACTCTTCTCTAGCACCACAATTCCAAAGTATCAATTTTTCTTTGGACATCCTTTTTCATTATGCTTAGGGCAGGGTTCAGATTTGTTGGTCATAGGGTTGTTATGAGTATGAGTCATAACTGACTGGATGGCATTTAACAGCATTCATTGTCCAACTGTCAGATGCATAGGAAGCCAATGAAAATTTTACCAATCAGGATCAGGAACATCTTAGGTTTTACATTCATATTATTTCTTGTTAGCATTTTAGAGAAGTTTTTAATAGCATACTTACTAATTAATCTTTTTTAAAGTTATCCAAGTGATTTACTGCTGTTGTTAAGTGCCATCAATCCAGTATGCCTCATAGTGACCAGATGGACAACAGATCTGAACCCTGTCCTATTTTTTATCATCCTCACAATCTCTGACATACTTGAGCCCATTGCTACAGTCACTGCGTTAATTCGTCTCATTAATGGTCTTCTTCTCTTTCACTGACCCTTAACCTTTCCAAGCATATGTTCATTTCCAGGGAATAGCTTCTCCTAATAACATGTCCAAAGTATGTGAGAGGAGCCTTTGTCATGTCTTTACCTCCAAAGATCATTCTGGCTGCATTTTCTGCAAGACATATCTGTTTGTTCTTTTGAAAGTCTATGGGAGGATAGTCAATACCCTTCTTCCAACACCACAGCTCAAAGGCATCAATTCTTCTGCTATCCTTATTCATTGTCCAGCTGTCAGCCCCAGAAAGTCCGTGGAAGTTCAGCTCTATGTTAGAGTTGACTCAGTGGCATTGAATGCTAGTTTATTTTGCCTTATGAAAGAACTGATGTTTGCTTAGGTTTAATGTTCCCTTAGTATTAATTTCCTCTTCTATTTACAGTTATTTGTTTACAGATCTTTATCTACACAACTAACATAATGTTTGGTTAAAATTTAAGACAATTTGGAAAGGAACCCAATTTGAAGATCAATCATGATGACTTTAAAGGAGCTCTGAAAGTGAAATTTAATGCAGTGGAAAAATATTTAAAGATGTGATTTGGAGAAGTTCAGAAGGTTGACCAAAGTTTTAGAAATTAATTATGAGAAATATTTCTGAAATTATTTGTTCAGTGGGAAAGAATAACTAATTATCTGAGCATTAGCTGTATATATTGAACTAATTAAAAATGTCTTCTGTAGTCTTAAAATTAAAATTCATTATTTATCTGAAAGGAACAGGAAAATTACTTAGGAGCTTGAAAGTAGTATTTGTTTACTTATAGATGAAAAGATATTGAAATACAGTTAACTCTGTTTGCCATATGGACTTTATTTGTGCTGTAGCTGTTCTTTATCGATGCATGCAGATTGATACAACAGATGTGTATTGTATTCTTACTACGTGCCAGGGATGATCCATGCTAGACATATAAATTCTTGAACTCTGAAATTGAGGAGCTTTGAGTTTTATGGGTATAATCAAACAAGCACTCATATAATAGCAATACATTTCAGGGCATTATGTGGAGCACAGAAGTTAACAATTCCAAGGCTTTATAAATTAAGACTGTTTCACTGTTTATAAACGTCCATGCTTATAATGTAAGTTGAAAAATCTATCAGTTCTGTCTGTGGATGATGGTAAGAAGTGATGAAAATCTTTAAAAAGACTCACTCACTCATTGTTGAATGAAAGCCAACTTATAGCTGACTCTCTGTCAGGTTTTGGAGGCTATAATTTCCATGAGAAGAGATTGCCCATTTTTCTATCAGGGAACTGCTGGTGGATTCAAACCAGTAGCACGGCTTGGTCTTTGAATTAATAGCTCAACTCTCTAAGGACTAGACCACCAGAGCTCCCTTTCAAAAAGACAGTGACCTAGAACTGAATGTGAGGGGTTGTGGGTGAATTTGGAAAGGAGAGAAAGTGGTATGATCAAAGCAATTCATTTATAGTAGAACTCTTTGGGAAATGTCAGTCACAAAATACATACTGGTAGAAAAAGCACAACATAATATTTCAGGAATTAATGATGTGGGATTGTTATTGATGTGAGATTGTTAACAGCTTTAGTTTACTTAGCTCCACAATCAATACTCTTGGTACCAGCAGCCAAGAAATTAATTAAAAAGACAAATTGCATTGAGAAAGGCTGCTGTCAGAGACCTCTCCAAAGTACTTGAAGAGCAGTGATGTCAGTCTGGAGACTAGGCCATGGTCTTTGCAATTACTTGCTATGCATCAGAGAGCTGGACAATGACTAGGGATATTAGAAGGAGAATTGATGCCTTTGAGCTTTGGTGCTGGAGAAGAGTAATGAATATACCATGGACTGCTATGAGAACAAACAGATTCATCTTTGAGAGGGTGAAACCAGGATGCTCCTTGAAGACAAGGATTCTGAAGCTTCCTCTGACATACTTTGGACATGTTGCAAGGACGGACCAGTCCTTAGAAAGGGATGTCATGCTTGGGAGGGTGGAGGGACAGCACAAGAGAGGAAGAATCTTGATGAGATAGATTGACTCAGTTACTGGGGTAATGAGGGCAGGTGTGTCAGAGACAATAAGATTGGCACAGGATAGAGCAGGTTTTAGGGCTATTGTACATAAGGTCTCTGTGAGTTGCAGTTGACTTGACAGTACATGACAACAGCAACAACAGCAACAATGATGTGCTAACAGAGTTTAAAATAATTTAGGATAAAGTTCAGTTTATTCTTAAAAATTTCCTTCCATTGCATTAAAGAGATAGTTGTTGTTCTGTATGGTGGAGTTGGAACTAACCCATAGCTGACGCTCCACTGGGTTTTCAGAGGCAGTAAATTGCATAGGAGGAGATTACTCATTTTTCCCCTATGGAGCAAATGGTGGATTCGAATTGCATACCTTTGACTTGGCAGAACAGAGATTTATTTATGTGGAGAGATTGTTATACTCTTCACTGTCATTGATTAAATTTGCACCTCCTCAAAAAATGTTGTTTTTGTGTGTCATTAAGTCTCCTGTGACTCATAGTTCCTCTGTGTACAAGAGCTCTGAAGCTTATCCTGTCCTGAGCCAGTCTCACTGACTCCAACACATCTATGCCCATTGCCCCAGTTATTGTATCAATCTATTTCATCTGGAGTCTTCCTCTCCTGTGCTGTCCCTCCACCCTTCGAGCATGATACACGTTGTTAATCCTATATACCCTAATACTTGTGGATGTGATCATATTTTGAAATAGAACTTTCTTAATTCTGCTAATGAAATTATTTCAGTGTTGTAGTCTTGGACACCACCCAGTTTGTGTGTGTGTGTTTATACCTTCAAATTGGGTCTGACTGGTACAGGAGGAGAATGCCCCTTCCTTCTCCAGCAGAGCATCTGGTGGATTTGAACTGCATACCTTTGGGATTTCAGTGCAACTTCTTGCCACTAGGCCACCAGAGCTTCCTATAACACCATCCTCTTTTGAGAAAAAGAACAAATGAAGCACAGAGAAGAAAGTTCAAATAAAGGGGAAGATGTATGTTAAATGAAGATCACTCAGAAACTGAGGAACAGAGACTGAAGACACAAG
>NW_006399800.1:15774539-15792060 GCF_000299155.1 Elephantulus edwardii | reverse complement strand
AACTCTGAGTTCGTTCTGACTCCATAGAAGGGAATGTTTGACTTTTTCTTCCTGGAGGTTCTGATCCTTTTTATGATTAGCATGTGACCTTTTTTTTTTTTTACTTAAACTACCACCCTCATAAAGGCTCTTTGAATCTGTAGCAGAACTCCTCCTAGCCAAATAGAGAAATCATTTTTGGCATTTGGCTCCTTCAGTGTTGACCCTGACTCTGAGCCAGTTATTGCCTGTAATTGTGGCAGCTGCCATTCCCAGGGAGGGCTGCGGTCTATTGGATCCTGGCTACATCTGAGTTGGTTTTTCCTGTCCAACTTGCTGACTCTGCTGAGTTGTCTAGCTTTGGATCAAGAAAACAGTGTCTCTTCATTACCACTCTTTCACCTCTGTTATCTCATTGGAGTAGATACTGTATTTTGCTTATGTGTAAGAAGTGAATGAAATAAAAGGGAATTGAATATAAGACTTGAGACTTTGGACTAGTTGCATCTCTAGGGAGCAGATACTGATTGTTGTTGTTGTTGTTATGTGCCTTCGCTTTGCCTGCAGCTCATAGCAGCCCTAAACCCTGCTCTATCCCATGCCGATCTTATTGTCTCCGATACACCCATCCCCATTACCACAGTGATCAAATCAATCCAGCTTATCAAGGTCCTCTCCTGCGCTGTCCCTCCACCCTCCCAAGCTTGATGTTCTGCCTTACACTATGATACTGATTATGGGACATTTACTGGCCTAGTACTTTGACTTACAAAAATATAAATGAACACACTTGTATGTGCTTAGGCATAAACAGAAAAAAATTCTTAGGCTAAGAAAATATTGAATAAAGGATAGATTTCAATTTTGTGAACTTTCCACAAACGAGAGCTTACTGACACTTTATTCAGTAACTCTAACAGATGAGAGAGTATGTCAGTTTGAGGATTAAGGTGCATCTGATTCAGGTCATAGTTTTTCTGATTACTTGTTATGCATCTGAGAGCTGGACAGTGCATAAGGATGACAGAAAAAGAATTGAGGCCTTTAAACTGTGGTTTTAGAGAAGGGTATTGGACATGCCATGGATGGCCATGAGAATTAACAGATATGTCTTGGAGAGGGTGCAGCTGGAGTGTTCTTTGGAGGCAAAAATGGTGAAATGTTGCCTCATATACTTTGGCATGTTACTAATAGGGACTATTCCATGGAGAAGGATATGATGCTGGGAAGGGTGGAGGGTTGGTCAAGGAGAAGAAGACCTCAACGAGGTGGACTGACACGGTGACTGCTGCTGGGGCTCTTGTGTGTCAGCGTGTGAGAATGGTGCAAGATAGAATAGGGTTCAGATCTTTGTTCATAGGGTCGTTATGAGCCATGCTCAACTGAATGGCACCTAACAACAACAACAACACATATCAGAGCATATTCAATGGCATTGTATTTTATAAGGAGCTCACCAGACTCTTCACAACTCTATTCTAGTCTCTGCAAGTTTCATTTAGTTTTATAGTGTTGTTCTTATTTCATGCCGTCATTCCATCTCCACCAGTATGTTCAGTGTGTTCTTTGGAAATGAATGTTCCGTAAAATACAAACTTTAATTGTCAAATTGTGCTCCATAGTGGATGGCAAGCAGTTTCACCAGTTTTAGTTGCAAACACTAATAGCAGATTGTTGTTTTTGTTAAGGGCCATCAAGTCATTAGACAACTCATAGCGACCCTAAGAACAAGACGCCTAAACCCTATTTTCTAACTATCATTGTTTCTCCAAGTTCATAGAATTTTGGAGGCAAGTTCTTTTAGAAGTGGATGCCCCTCCGGCTTCCAATCCTTTTTCAGTCTGGGAGCTCCATCAAACGCTGTCCACCATGGGTAACCATTATCACATTTGACCCATCAGTGTCACACAATAGCAGATTGGCATGAGCAAATTGAAGGATAGTCCTGTAAATTGTGCTAAAGAATTTGGATTTTATCCGTAAATGATAGGAGGCTAAACGGGGATGACAGAATTAAATTGAATCTCAAGGCTACTTGGACAGTTGAGTAAAAGACAACTTGGCAAGATTTTATGTAAATGTAAAGCCTGGCACTTAAAACGCAGACACTCGTCAACAATAAACTAAACAAGCAAAAACAGAAACTTTGAAACCACTGCCCTTGAGTTAACTCCAATTCATTGTGACCCTCCATTGAATTTCCCAGACTGTCAATCTGAACAAAAGAGATTACCTATCTTTCTTCTGTGGGGCCACTAACGGAATGTGATCTTTTGGTTAGTAGAGAAATACTATACCTAGTATTAATTCTCATGGTGTGGTAATCCTCATCACTGTTTTACTGAAAACAATACAGATTTTGAATTGGGAATATTTGCTGACATGTTTTGAAAAAAAAAAAAAAAGACAAACAAAAACAAAACAAACCACAAAAACAAAACCTAGAGAATTATAAAGGGTGTGCTAGTCTTTTCTACATTTGTCAAACCATAATACATAATTGTAAATGTGCTTCCTTTTGTAGAAGATAAATCAGGTAATTGTTATTTGGAAGCTTTTGTAGGTTTTTTTTTTGCCTATGAATATGATGAAGCTCCTTGATTATGTCCATCTAAAAAGTAGTGAGCATCTTACACATGGGCGTATGAGAGATCTCACACTTCCACCCTATGAATGCCATTATAACAGAGTTTAATTTAGAATGGTGGAGCTTATGTGCTGATGAGACCCTTAAGAAAACAGACTAAGATAGTCTGCAACAAATGAGCATTATCAGAGACCATGACATGGTGTAGGATATAGCACAAGGTTCACATTTGTTGTTTATGAGGTTGCTGTGAGTTATAGTTGACTCACGGGCACCTAACAACAACAACAACAACAGCATGTCCAGGTAGAATGTGAATGAAGAATCTATCAGTCATCAGGCATTTTTTAGAATTAAAGTACTGAATGTCTTTGTTAGGTGTTATCAAGTAGAGTAGTGCATGAGTGAGTGTGAAAACTTTACAATCTTCAAGCCGCTTGTAGTTTGCTAGTGCTGCTATAAAACTCAAAACTCACTGCTGTGCAGTTGGATTTGACTGATAGCTGACTCTCCGGTGGGTATTTTGGAGGTTGAAAATTGTACGAGAGATTTCCCCATCTTTTTCCTGAGGAGCAGCTGATAGATGCAAACTGCCAGCCAGGTGTCACTTTGGGATTAGCAGTGTAACTGCTGTTACAAGCGAAATAAAGTTGGGTGACTTTAAAGAACAGAAGGGAACTCTAGAGGCCTAGTAGGGTAGGGTAAGGTGTTGTACTGCCAACCTAAACACAGACCCTTTGAATCTGTCAGCCACTCCAGGGGAGGAAGAAAAACAGTTTCTTCCCCTATGATTTCCAGCCTCTAAAAATCTGCTGGAGAGTCAATTATGAGTCAGGTTGCATTCCAAGGCAATGAGTAGAGTAGAGTTAAAGAACAGAAATGACTGTTTTCTATTTTCAAAAATTTAAAATTAGAATCTCTGATACAGTGGATTCAATTAAATAGCAAAGATAGCCCTACTTCCAAAAAGGATTACATCAGTTGATACAGAAGGCTAGGATTCTACCACTTATTTTGGGGGCAGGGACACAATTTAATTCGATGACTCTTAATATCAACTGTTTAATCTATTAACACATTATCACCCCTCATTTCTTTTCTGTGTCAAGAAGATATAGTATCAGTCTAGCTGGCATGAAGTTGTGATTTGATCCAAGGCAATTTTTTTCCCCTTTCATCTGGTTTCTCTTCCTTAGATTTCCTAAAATTGGCTTGTGGAAGGGCTGCCCACTGCAGAGCTGCTGGCTTTGGAGGAGACTTGCTGAGAGAGTTCTTGCTCCCTGTGAGGCTGCCATTGTTAGCACGCCTGTGGCTCTGCTTGGAGAATAATTGAGTTTAGTATGTTCCTGTTGTTATGTGCTGTCAAGTCATTTTTGACTCACAGTGACCCTATGTACAAGAGCCCTAAACCTTGCTCTGTCCTGTGCCATCCTTATTATCTCTGACATACCTACCCCCATTACCCCAATTGAATTGATCCATCTCATTTAGGGTCTTCCTCTCTTGTGCTGTCCCTCCACCCTCCCAAACATGAGGGCCCTCTCTAAGGACCGGTCTCTCCTTTTAACATGTCCCAAGTATGTCAGACAAAGCCTCAGAATCTTTGCCTCCAAGGAGCAGCCAAGTTTCACCCTCTCCAGGACAAATCTGTTTGTTCTCTGAGCAGTCCATATTATATTCAATACTCTTCTCCAACACCACAGCTCAAAGGCATCTATTCTCTTTCTGTCATCCTTATTAATTGTCCAGTTTTCTGTTGCATAGTAGATAATTGCGAAGCCTATGGCCTGGATCAGGTACACCTTAGTCTCCACACTGATGTCATTGCTCCTCAGTAGAGGTCCCCCCACAGCTGACTTTCCCAATGCAGTTTGTCTCTTGATTTCCTGTACTGGTACCACGAGTGATGATTGTCGAGCTAAATAAACTAAAACTGTTAACATTCTCAATCTCTTCACCATCCATAATGATGCTGCCTATTGGCCCAGTGGTAAGAATCTGTTTTCTTGATGTATAGAAAAAATTTAAATAAGCAATGTATTAAATGGACCACTTTTCTGTTTGGAAGGAAAAGGACTGGGACAGAGGGTGCAAAAAAATACACAATAGACAGCATACCAATCTGTTTTGACCTATTTGAACTTCCTTGGCATGTGGAGGGGTTTCGCCATATTACACCCTCTGTTCATGTGGTAGAGCTGTCATTCAAAATAAAGTTGAGGGATTCTCTGACTTTTTTTTAGGGAGAAAGTTTTTCAAAACTTGATAGTCTTGTCAATATTACAGAAACACCAACTATGTTTTCCTTTGTTCTTGGTCTTATTACAGTTGAGAATGTGGACGGGCTGCCTGTCCTCAGGAGCATCGAGGTGTGGTGGTGTGCTCTTGTCTTTTGGTTTCACTGGTGTATTTCTCCTTGATAATTCTCTCTAGCAGTCAACCTTTTTTCTCAGGTCTTCTCATGTGGGGAAATTTTAGTCCAGAGGACAATTTTAGAAATTCTGAGCCGGGTTAAAAGGTATACAGTATCTTAGAAATCAAAGAACTAAAAATCTGAGAAGGGTTTTTGTTCTGGATATATTAGTTCTTTTTTCCTTTAAACGGAGCTCTGGTGGCTTAATGGTAAGAACTTGCACTGCCAACTCAAGGGCTTGCTGTTCGAATCCACCAACTGCTCCAAGGGAGAAAGCTCGATCGTTTCCTCTCGTATGATTTATTGCCTCTGAAAACCTGCTGGAGAATTAGCTGTGAGTCAGTTCTGACTCAATGATACATAAGAACATAAAACATTTCTCTTTAAGCCAAAACAAATTCCTTTATCTTATAACTGTTGGCTCATAAAACTTGTTTATTCTAGGAATTACTTCCAGGCCCTTGAAGTGAGATGTAGCCTACAATATGGCAGAGGTTCCTGATGCATCCAGGTGTCAAGAGCTTAAGACCAAAACATTTACACACCCAGAGGATGTGAGTTTGAGGAATCACCATTAGGCCATGTATGCGGGTAGTTATAGGATGTACTCTATCACTAGAGAGAAGTTGCTCAAGTTTCATTTTCCCCCCTCACTGTGCTGTTGCTGTTGACTGTTGAATGATCTACCAGCTACCTTCAGTTGAGAATCATTGGAACAGTTGAGTTGAATCAGCATTGGCTCATTGCTGATCCTCCAGCCGGTTTTTAGAGGCTATAAATTACAGGGGAGGAGAATGCTTATATTTCTCTCGTGGTTTCTCCTGTAGAACAGCTGGCAGTGCAACTCTTTATCTGCCAGACCATCACAACTCCTTGTTTGAGCTTTACCTCTCTCTATTTTGTCTGACTCCAAGCAAACCAACAACTTCTCTTTCTTCATCTGTAAATTTAATTCTAGCTCCTAGTGTTACCCAGAAATTAAAATCAATGCATGTAAAGAGCATAGCATAATGTCTTGATCAAGGGTATTTACATTTTCTATCATTAAGTGTCATGGAGTCATCCCCTGACTCATGATGAACCAAGACAATGAGATCAGTTGATTGAAATATGAAGACTTTATATTGGCTAATTTTCAGAAGTAGTATTAAGTTTTAGCTATTAATTGTGTTCTGGCAGACCTGGTTTTATCCACACTTTTCATGATCCAAGCAGATTCAACCATAGTATCCAGAGGCTTCTTCAAATTAGATTAAATTAGATTCTTCAGCCTATTCCTTCAGAGTCTTCTAGAACAATCCAGTAAATTGCCACAGGTGTCTTAGCATTTAAAACTGCATCATAATGAGATTGGCAGCAACCCATTGGTGGAGGTGGCCGTGGGGAGACAGCTACCTTCAACTAAGAATCATTGGAACACTGAGCACAAGCAACCTGGACCTGGATCCCAGTTCTACCTCCTTATTGCATATTAGCTTTGTAACATTAGTCACTGGTTCAAATCTACCAGCTGCTTCATGGGAGAAGGATGGACAGTCTCTTTCCATGTGATTTACTGCCTTTGAAAACCCACTGGAGGGTCAGTTATGAGTCATGTTTGACTGACGCCACAAAACAACAACCACCTTAGTCACATTACCTCTTTGAACCTCATTTTTCTCATCTCCTCACATAGGCTGCTCTTTGAATTATGTGTAAAGGCACAGTCTGTCAGACATGATTTAAAATCTGAATTATTCTTTAAAACCAGAGGCTCATATGGAGATAGTTGCATTTGATCTCTGCTAACTCCAAAGTGGCAACAGTCTCATACACAATGTCCGCCAGACAAAACCAATTTCTGTGAGGTCAGACATGCACCCTCTCCAAATTCCTGATGCTCCCTGAATTGGCTCCTACCAATTCTAGCACCAACTGTCTTCCCAGGGCTCTTGCTGTTCTCCTACTGGGTCTATTAATCTATTGTATTGACCACACAGAACTCATAGGCAATATGCACAATTAATGGCATTTATTAGAGGTTACAATTCAGGTTTGAAACAGGATCTAGTTCTTTAATCAGGACAGCTTCTTAAATGTGCTGGAAAGACTTTGACTTTCAGCCTTGAGGCTTGAGGTCAGTGATACAGAGATCTCTTATTATAGCACCTCCAGAACACTTGGGGGAAGTTTCTGGGTTTTTTGTATAGAAGTCTCAGGTCAGCTGTGTCCCATGTTAGTCACTGGTTCTCCACTACTATATGCTCTTTTAAATGATATATAAGACTATGTGAATTTACTGTCCTTGTAAATCATGCTTTGTAGTAATTGCCACAGTCAACACTCTTGGCACCAGCAGACAGGAAATAAAAAGACGGATTGCACTGGGGAAATCTTCTATCAGGGACTTCTCCAGAGTATTGAGATGAAACATTGTCAGTCTAGCAACTAAAGTGTGCCTAATTCAGGCCAAAGTCTTCATAATCAATATGTATCAGAGAGCTGGATGACAGAAGAAGAATACATGCCTTGGAGGTGTGGTGCTGGAGAAGAGTCTTGAACATACCATGGACTGCTAAGAAAACAAATAGGTCTGTCTGAGAGAGGGTGAAACCAGGTCTCTCCTTGAAAGCTAGGATTTTGAAACTCTGCCTCACTTACTTTAGGCATGTAGCCAGGAGAGATCAGTGCTTCAAGAAGACATCATGCTCAGAATGGTGGACAGATAGTGCAGGAGAGGGAGACCCTGGAAGAGGTGGATTGTTATAGTAACTTGGACGATGGAGGTTGGTGTGTTGGAATTAGTGAGCCTGGTTTAGGACAGGGAAGGGTTCAGAGCTACTATACATAGGGTCACTATACATTGCAGGTGACTCAGCGGCATATAACAACAGTAGCATACTATGACAGGTTTGAAAGCAGGAGTGGCGTCCACTTCCTCCAGAATATGCCTCCAGAAACTCTATGAACTTTGATAAATGTCAATAGATGTAGAGGGGCTTCAGGCCTTTTGTCTTAGTGTCACTATGAGTTGTGCTTGACTTGCAGGCAATCAACAACAACATGTAAGGTACAGCTAATATTGAAAACTGATTTGTTTTCGATATAGGATTTGGATAGTATTAGACAGTAATTTTAAGAGAGCTAGTGACATTTCTGGGTCCTCTTGGAGCTACTGAAAATGTCTATCTTCATCTTTGTCTAAATGTTGATGAATTTGACTAACAGCATATCAAAATCCATATACTAGAAAATCATCTTTTTATAAGATGCTTAAGTTTCTATAATTGTAAGTCTGCAAGTAAACTTACTGGTAAACAATATACCATGACTCAATTTGTAACTGAGGGAAGCTTATTAGAGAATATAAATAATTACTCTTCATTTCCCTCATAATCTATTCACATTTTACATTTCAAGTGTTCTGTAATTGAGCAGTACATCTAATAATGCCTCAGAGAAGAAACAGGCTTGTTCCGTAATCCTGCCAGAATGTTGTTATTATGGAAACTTTTAAAAGCTAGTAGTTAAAAATTTACACAAGCTAATGAATCAGTTAATTAGTTCTTACCAATATCATGCATCTTGCTTACATATTGTTTTTCATGTCTATTCTTGGGTATGCTTGGGAACTATTCTTATACTCATCAGACCATTTCAAAGCCAACCCACTGCTGTCATGTTGATTTAGAATCCTAGTGACCTTCCACAGGGTTTATGATGCTGTAAATCTTTACGAGAGGAAACTGTCCGGCCGTCTCCTGAGGAAACAGCTGGTAGATTATAACCATTGACCTTTTAGTTAGCAAAGCAACAGATACTGCACTACACCCCTAGAGCTTCTTAAGAAAATCATATAAAACCTCGTGAATTGAAGTTTATATTTCCATCTGAATAAGGAAAAGTACACAATTGAGAAATGTTGGCAGTTCTCAATCAGAGAACTTGCTTTATGTGTTTAAAATGAACCCAAACCAGCTACAAACAACTAAGAGAGCTTTTAGAATTTTGACATTTTGATGAAAGATAACAATTTAGATGATCAAATGACATTTGTTGAAATAGATGGATTTAATAGAAAAATGCTTTCTTAAAGTTCAGATAATGAAATAGAAGAATGATATGACAGAGAGATAACATATGTGGCTCTAGCAGCAATAGCTGTTGCTGTTCATCATATTTTGATTTCTTGATAACTTTTTTAACCTTAAATGAATCATCTTGCTGAATCATCTAGGACATTGTTCCATACTTTACTTAAAATAAGTATTTCAAGTACATCTATCAGCCAGAGTTCTTTAAGTTGAAAACACTTAATTAAAAAGTTTTATTTCTTCCTTTAAACTGGTAGCAAAAGGAAAGGTCACAGTTGGCATGGATAATTAGAAATTTTTGCTAGCTTTAGCTTTTCAATTGATTAGAGATAGAAATAGTGAGGTATTATGATTTTGTGTGTCCATTGTTTGGTACAATTTAATGACTATTGATTCAGAGATATTTAAAATGCTAATATTGTAGATGGTGAGCAAAATAAGAGGAGGTCACTTAATAATGATCAGTGTCTATTAGTTTTGTCTTAAATTGAGATTCTGAAACCAAGTACGAAAGGAAGGAAAGAAGTTACATTTTATTTAGCTCCAAGATGGAGAAGAGATTGAAATTGTTAACAATTTCAGCTTGCTCTGTTTCACAATCAACTCTCTTGGCATAAGTAGTCAGGAAGTCATAAGATAAATTGTTATTGTTGCAGTTATGTGCCATCAAGTCACCTGCATCTCATAGCGACCCCGTGTACAATAACTTTGAAGCCTGCCCTATCCTGAGCCCGTCTCACTGACTCTGACACATCTACCTCATTAGTCCAGTCACTATGTCAATCCATTTCATCTGGGGTCTTCCTGTCCTGGACTATCCCTCCACCCTTCCAAGGATGGTGTCCTTTTCCAAAGACTGGTCAAGGACCTCTCCAGAGTGGTAAAGAGCAACAATGTCAGTCTAGGAGCTAAGAAATACCCTATCCAGGCCATGGGCTTTGCAGTTAACTTGCTATGACTAAAGATAACATAAGTAGAATTGATGCCTTTGCATTGTGATGCTGAGAAGACTATTGAACAGACCTGGACTGCTAAGAGAAAAAACAGGTTTGGCCTGGAGAGGGTGAAACCAAGTTTTTCCTTGGAACTAAAGACATTGAAACTCCATCTTACGTACTCTGGTCATGTTGCCAAGAAGGATCAATACTTGGAGAAGGAAATCATGCTTGGAAGAATACAGGGACAGCACATGAGAAGAGAAAGTCCCTGGATGAGATGAATTGACACAGTGACTGAAGTAATGGGGGTCGGTGTGTCAGATACAATGAGATTAGCTCAGGATAGGTCAGAGTTCAGAGCTGTCTCTGTAAGGGGTCTCTCAGAGGGTCTCTGTAAGTTTCGAATTCAATAGCGCATAACAACAGTATTCCAAGAGTGTTGGTGTCACGATGCATAACGTATTAGGTTTCTAACTGAAAGGTTGGCAGTTTGAATCCACCGACTCTTCCTTGTGGAAGAAATGGGCAGTCTCCTCCTATAAAGATTTATAGTATCCAAAATCTGAATCAGGGTGTCTGTGAGTTGGAAATGACTCAGTAGCAGTGGAAATGTGCTTAGTCCTGTGCCAGGACCTTTTATAAGGAATATATGATTTAATTCTTGTGACATCTTTAGGTGTTGAGGATTATAGTCTCCATTTTTTTTTTAATGTATACACTCTTTCTGCTTTCCTTTTGCCATTAGGGACCAGTCCTTGGAGAGGGACATCATACTTGGAAAGGTGGAGGGTGGAGGGACAGCATAGAAGAGGAAGACTCAGTATGAGATGGATTGACTCAGTGACTGGTGAAATGAGATTAAGTCTGTCAGAGATGATGAGATTGGCTCAGGATAGGGCAGGATTCAGAGCTAATGTACACAGGGTCTCTATGAGTCACAGGCAACTTGATGGCACATAACAACAAACAATCCTTTCCTCACAAAGTATGTGGAAGGAACTAAATAAATATTCAACTGGGGGAGGAGGGAGAGATCTTTGACAATGTTTAGATACATTCTACCATATTTTCCCAGCCTGTAGTCAGTGGTAACTTTTCCTGGTAGATGATTCTGATAGCCACTTGAAGGCTCGAAAACACCACAGGGCCGTTCAGTGCCACATGTCCTCGGTAGCAGACAAGCTGCCTAGGATTAAAAATATTAAGATTACAGAAGTGCTTATCATTTTGTTTGACTCATTAGGTAATAATTGCATGCCATTCCTAATAAATACAGGAAGCTGAATAGGCCTCTGAATTTGAACCCTTGATGATTGTATCCTACAACAGCTCAAATGATATCATGACCCTAAGCAAACATTATCATAAGAAAAAGGAAATAGACATTTCCCCAAAGAATTTCTGAATGCTTCTAATCACATCAACTGCTGGGCTTGTGGCTTATCACATTAATCCACTTTTCCCAACCTCCTTTGCCTCTTCCCACTCAATAGGAACTGGCGGAAGATGTCTTGAGTCCCTAAGAGAAAAATAAGAGGATCAGATGAGTCCTCTACTCTGGTCGGCCTCTAGAGTTTCAGTTCAGGGGACTTTGTGATCAAAGCTGTCCCATTTAACTCTCCTTTTAGTCCTACCCCACAGACTTGGGCCCAAGATGCACAGTTTGACATTTGGAAATAGATTTTGAGTTGTAACCTCCTTCTTTGAAGATTAGGACACTTAAGTGGTTTGGTTTTTTTTTTTTTTTTTTTTTTTTTTTTAGGTTTTTTCCCCCCGCTTTATCCTTAGCATTTGGTAGAAGCGGAGTGATTGATCTTCCTCTAGTTCTAAGGACCTTAGCTTTAAATGGATGCTGAACTAAGAACCTGAATATATGCAGAGAAGGCTCTTCCATACTCCTCGAGACAATGCCGTGCTTGACGTAACAACTCTATTAGTGGTCTAAAATGGCTTTTCTTATGTTACATTATGATTTTCTTGTTCTAAGAGTGAAAGGAGAATAACCGTTTGTGTCTCAGCCCTTTGCCAGCTTTCATTGCCACTGGGAAAAAGGAATCTCTTAATTTTATTAATATTACATTTTTCAAGGATAAGAATAGAAATAGTCTAATCTGTTTCATAGCTATTTAAATGTTCCCTGGAAGGCTGATGAGAACAAAAACGAGAGCAAAGAGTGAAGATATTTTACCTCCCAGCTAAAAATTTAGTCATTTTTTTGGTACTTGGATCCTGATGGGTTTTGAGGACTAAGAAGGGGCAGGGATTCATTGTGACATTTCTAGCAAATTTAAGCTTTTCTCTTTTTATTTTGACTCCAAAGAAAAAAAAAATCAAGACTATTGCTAAGAAGCATTAATACAGGCCAGGAAATTTTGCCAAACAGTTCATAATTGGGGAGATCATAGGGCTACCTCCTCAGACTGCTGCCAGTAACAGGGAGTAAGTGATCCCTGCTTCTGCATCTGATAAGGTAAGGCACTACGAGACTTTTCATCTAATATCTAGGGAGTGGTTGTAAAACCAGTGACAGGGAGAGGCAGGAATTGACTGCCAAGAAATGACTACAAAATTTCAGAGTTACATTACAGAGTGATTTAAAGGGGAAAAAGAGTCCGGTTACGAACAGTGAAGTGGTAAAATGCTAATCTTTAACAAAAGGGATGGTGGTTGAAATTTACTTACCCAGAGATTTCATGGAACGAAAACTTAGCAATTTGCTTCATTGAAAATTGTACCCAAGAAAACCTTTGAGACAGTTCAGCTTTGTAGAAATTGACTCAACAATACCCAACAATGTTCTTAGGCGCTGCTGAGTCAAGAGTATGACCTATAGCGACCCTATGAACAACAGATCTGAACCCTGTCCTGATCCTGAGCCGTTCTCAGACTTCTTGACACTTTAGAGCTGTGGCTGTCACTGTGTCAATCCATTTACCAGATCTCCTTAACTGGTTCTTACCTTTCCAAGCATCATAACCCTCTCCAAGGAATAACACCCCCTAACAATATGCCCAGAGTATGTGAGGCGAAGCCTCATCATCTTTGCCTCCGAAGACCACTCTGGGTGCACCCTCTCCAAGACATATTTGTTTGTTCTTTTGGCAGCCCACAGGATGTTCAGTGCTTTTCTACAACACCGCAGCTCAAAGGCATCAATTCTTCTATCATACTACCTCGTTGTCCAGCTTGCAGACACATAGCAAGTGATCACAAAGACCATGGCCTCAATCAGACACACCTTAGTATTCAAACTGGCATCATTACTCCTCAATACATTGGAGATGTCCCTAACTTCAAGACTTTCATAGTGTAATATGTCTCCTGATTTCCTGACTGCTGGTACCGAAGGTGTTAATTGTGTATTCAAGTAAGATAAAGTTGTTGACAGTTTCAGTCTTTTCTCCATCTGTCACGATGCTATCAGTCTTATTGGTAAGAATTTTTGTTTTCTTGATGTTGAGATGCAATCCATATTGAAGGCTATATTCTTTGGTCTTCTGCAACAGGTTAGTAGATGTAACCCAACAATAGGTTAGTTTTAAAGTATTCACTTAGATTATGAAGACAAATCCCTTAAGTTCTTTTTCTAAGAATATGCCATTGTCACTTCCCTAGATAGACAGCTGTTGTGAAGCAATGGTTAAACCAGTTGATTTAAGGGAATTTAAGTTTTCCTAAGGGGTTATAATATTTTCTGTTTGTCCTATAAAAAGTGTTCTATTGTACTTGTTAAAGAAATGAAAAATGTGCATTAGCCAATAATTGTGAAGTAAAATTCTATTTGTAAAGTGTTTTAGAATTTATAGATCATTTCAACTTCCATCATGTGGTTATTACAATGACTCTGTGAGGTGAGTAATGCCTTTTTTGGAGATGAGGAATCTGAAGGTCAAGAAGGCAACATGAACCAGAAACTGTGATATGACCTTGACGGTAGAACAGCAACAGTAACCATAATAGTGAGGCAATTAAACGGAAAGTCTCATGAAACCATGATCCTGAATTTCATGAGAGTTTGACTGTACATAAGCAGAACA
The DNA here is from genome assembly GCF_000299155.1 of Elephantulus edwardii. Classification (NCBI taxonomy): domain Eukaryota; kingdom Metazoa; phylum Chordata; class Mammalia; order Macroscelidea; family Macroscelididae; genus Elephantulus; species Elephantulus edwardii. The sequence continues at coordinate 15,778,033 of NW_006399800.1, read as the reverse complement.
GCACCTACTCTGGTTTTCTTCATTGGAAAGGTTTATTTTTATAAATACATCTCACATGAGTTTTGCCTACTCAATGTTTTGTTGTTGTTGTTGCTGTTGTTGTTATGTCTGTTGAGTCTCCTACAACTCATAGCAACCCTGTGCACAGCAGCACTAAATCTTGTCCTATCCTGTGCCAATCTCACTGTCTCCAACACAGCTATCCCTATTACCCCAGTCACTGAATCAGTCCAGCTCAAGGAGGGTCTTCCTCCCCTGTACTGTCCTTTCATCCTCCCAAGCATGACGTCCCTCTCCAAGGACTGGTCCCTCCTTGCAATATGTCCAGAGTATGTCAGATGAAACTTCAGGATCTGTACTTCCAAGGAGCAGCCTGGTCTCACCCTCTCCAGGATGAACCTGTTCATTCCCTTATCAGTCCCTGGCATATTTAATACTCTTTTCCAACACCACAGTTCAAAGGCATCAATTTTTCTATTCTCCTTAGTCGTTGTCCAACTCTCTGACACATAACAAATGATTGCAAAGACCATGTCCTGCATCAGGCACACCTTAGTCTCCAGACTGATATCCTTGCTCTTTAGAACTTTGAACAGGTCTCTGACAGCAGACTTTCCCAATATAATTCATCTTTTAATTTTCTGGCTGCTGGTATGAAGAGTTATTTATTGTGGAGCCAAGCAAACTAAAGCTGTTTACAATCTCAGTCTCTTCATAATCCCTCACAATGCTGCCAGTCGACCCGATGGTGAGAATCTCTGTTTTCTTGATATTGAGCTTCTCTCTGTCAATCCATATTGAAGGCTGCAGTCCTTGATCTTCTGCAGAAAGTGCTCAGGCCCTTCTCAGTTTCAGCAAGTAAGGTTGTGTCATCTGCATAATGCATATTGTTAGTGAGTCTTCCTCCAATCCTGATGTCATATTCACTGATTTATGGGCATACAATTTAGTGATATCAGTTATATTAATTGATTGTAGATTATTAATGTGGTTATTTTTATTACACTCTAAAGAAAACTTAGTTTTCCATAAGCAATAGTTTTCCATTGTCTCTGTTTCCTGCCACTGGTTGTTGTTGTTAGGTACCACTGAGTTAGAACCAATCCATAGGTGACCATCCACCGGGTTTTCAGAGGTAGTTCATTGTATGGGAGGATATTGCCCATCTTTCTTACAAGGAGCAGCTGGTAGATTTGAACAACATGCCACTGCTAACAACTAAACTTTAATCTCTGGTGACCTAGTGGCAAAAATCTGTACTGCAATCATGAAGGCATGTGTTTTAAATACACCATCCACTCCATTTGAGAAAGTTGGACACTCTCCTCCTGTGCAATTAACTGCCTCTGAAAACCTGCCAGAAGGTAACTCTGGTTCAGTTTTGACTCAATGGTAAACAACAACAACTTGTATTTTTACATGAGAATGCCATGCAATATTTGTCTTTGTTGTTGTTGTTAGGTGCCATCAATTTTTCTTCTATCCTCAAGGTTAACTTGTTTCACTAAGTGTTCTAGCTTTAAATTTCACCTGTGTGATAGCCTCTTGATGTTGAGACATAATCCATACTGAAGACTTTGGTCTTTCATAGCAAGCATTTTAAGCCTGCCTTCCTTTGAGCAAGCATCATCTTTTCAGCAAATATTATCATTTTAGCAAGTTTCATCTGCACAACACAGGTGTTGATGAGTCTTCCTCTGATCCTAATGCCACATTCTTCTTTATAGTGTCAAGCTTCTTGAATTATTTACTTAGCATACAGATTGAACAGGTATGAAGAGAGGATACAACTTTGACACAAATCTTTCTTAGTTTTAAACCATGTAGTATTCCTTTGCCATGTTCACACCACAGTCTCTTGGTCTATGTGAAGGATTCACATGAGCACAGTTACATTGTTTGGGGATTCCCATTCTTCTCAATATTCACCATAATTTGTTGTGATCCACACAGTCCAATGCCTACAGATATTCAATAAAGCACAAAAAGACATTGTTCTGATATTCTCTGCTCTCAGTCAGGATCCATCTGATATTAGCAATGATATCTCTACTGCCACTGCCTTTTCTAAAGACTATAGCTTTCATTTTGTGCTACATCTAGACATTAAGGAAAAAAAATTCTCACCATGGGGCCAATAAACATCATCTTGTTACGTAGATGGGGAAAATTGTCAACAGTATCATCTTACTTGGATCCACAATTAACAGCCTTGGTTTCAGCAGTCAGATCAGGAGACATATTGCATCAGGGAAATCTTCAGTCAGGGACCTCTCCAAATTATTGAGGAGCAGTGATAGCAGTTTGAAGTCTAAGGCGTGCTTGATTCAGGCTATGGTCTCTTTAATCCTGTGCTATGCTTCTGAAAGCTGGATTATTAATAAGGGTGACAGAAGTGGAATTGATACCTTTGACCTGTGGTGTTAGAGAAGAGTACTTAATATCCCATGGATTGCCAAAATAACAAACATATATGTCTTAGACAAAATATAGCAGGAGTGCTTGTTTTTATAATTCATCCTGCAAAGATTAATAGAAGACTGTTTCTAAGAAGTTACAGGCCAGTTTAGTCCTAATGCTTAACAAGCTGTCCATAATTTCTAACCTTAACAGCTCCATCTGTAGCTTAGCTCCCCGATTCCTCCATGGCCCTTTGATTCGGTGATTCGCTAAAAGACTCAGAGACTCAGAACCATGAGAGGAGTGACTCATGTGATAGAAGCTATGTAGGCTGGCATTGGAGAAACTGTTGAGTGATGGACTAGGATCATGTAGATTGCCAGTTATGATGAAGCTGCATGGCAGCTGTGAGTGATATAGGCTGGTGGTGTGGAGACAGGTGAGCAGTGGACCAGGATCCTGGAGACTGCCACTTGTGGTGCCGCTTGATGGTGACTGTGGTGTGGGGAATGCAGGCTGGACACTGTGTCTCAGGTGAGTATTTCACAAGAGAAAGCCCCTACCACTGAGGTCCCATGAGCTTCTATAAACCCTTAATAGGGTGGGGCTTGTGTTCCATCCTGATCCTCTCTCCTTAATATAGTAATTTCTTCTACAAAAAAGAAATAGTCAATCATTAGCTAGGAAAAAGAGCTAATGATAAATCTGACATCCAGAGTGCTTCCTGGATGCAAAGATGACAAATCTTTGTCTCACATTATTTAGGCATGTTGCTAGGAGAGACTATTCCTTAAAGAGGGACATCATGCTTGGAAAGGTGGAGAGTTGGCAAAAGAGAAGAAAACCCTCAGCAGTAGGCTCAAGATTTTGTGAGGGTGGAGGATGGCAAAGGATAAGACAAGGTTCAGATTTATTGTTCATAGAGTTGCTATCAGTCTTATGTAAGTTGCTATAAGTCACACTAAACAGTACCTGACAACAACAAACTATATATATATATAGATACATATATATACACACATATATATACACATATATATACACATATATACACATATATATACATATATATACATATATATACATATATATAC
>NW_006399800.1:15772689-15774439 GCF_000299155.1 Elephantulus edwardii | reverse complement strand
ATATATATATATATAATGTTGTTATGTGTCATCAAGTTGCCTGCAACTCATAGTGACACTATGTACAAGAGCCCTCATTGTCTCTGACGCACCTACCCCCATTACCCCTGTAACTTAATCAGTTCATCTCATCAAGGGTCTTCTTCTCCTGCGCTATCCCTCCACCCTCCCAAGCATGATGTCCCTCTCCAGGGATTGGTCCCTCCTTACAACATGTCCAAAGTATGTTAGATGAAGCTTCAGAATCCTTGCCTCCAAGGAGCAGTCTGATTTCACTCTCTCTAGTACGAACCTGTTTCTTCTCTTAGCAGTCCATGGTATATTTAATGCTCTTCTCCAACACTACAGCTCAAAGGCATCAATTCTCCTTCAATCCTCCCTAGTCATTATCCAGCTCGCTGATGCATAGCAAGTAATTGCAAAGACCATGGCCTATATCGGACACACCTTAGTCTCTAGACTGATATTTTTGCACTTCAACACTTTGGAGAGGTCTCTGACAGCTGATTTTCCAAATGCAATTTGTCTTTTAATTTTCATATTGAAGGCTGCAGTCCTTGACGTTCTGCAGCAAGCGCTTCAGGTCCTCCTCAGTTTCAGCAAAAAAGATTGTGTAACCAGCATAAAGCAGGTTGTTGATAAGTTGTCTTCCAATGCTGATGCCACATTTCTCCTCATTAATCCAAGCCTCCTGGATAATCTGCATACAGTTTGAAAAGATTTGGAGATAGGACACATCCCTAGTGTACACTCTTCCCAGTTTTGAACCACGAAGTGTTTCCATGCTCTGCTCTGACGACTGTCACCTGGTCCAAGTTTAGGTTTCACATAAGCATGATCAAGTGTTCTGGGATTCCCATTCTTCTTAGAGTCAGCTGCTATTAGTTGTGATCCACACAGTCAAATGCCTTTGCAGAGTCAGTGAAACACAGATAGACTCTGTGTGTTTGTGTGTGTGTGTGTGTGACATTTTGAGTTCGTGAAAAAGAAGAAGACCCTCCATGGGATGGATTGTCACAGTAGCTGCAAGGATGGGTTAAAGTAAAGCAGTAATTTATAAGGATAGCCTAGGAAGGGGCTCTGCTTTTTTCTTTTGCCATATGACAACAGAACTGACTCTATGATGTTGAACAACAGCCATCTCTTCGTGGACATTTAAGTTGTTTCCATATTTTGGCTTTTCTAACTAGTTCTGGAATGAGCATTAGGGTGCAAGTGTCTATTTGAGGCTTTACTGTCTTTTATTTGGGGTATATACCTAAGGAGGGGAATTGTTAAATCATAAGGTAGTTCTTTTTCAAATTTTTTGAGAAACTGCCGCACTGATTTCCACAGAAGTTAATACCATTTGTTTTTGTGTTAGAGGGTATTTTCCATATCCTCACCAACACGTGTTATTTTCTGTTTGTTTTTATCTTAGCCAATCTGGTGAGAATTAAATGTTATCTCAAAGTTTTTAGGATATGCTCCTCTCTGAAGGCTGATGACTTGAGCAGCTTTTCGTGTGTTGAATGTTGTTGTTGTTGTTGTTGTTATGTGCCATCGAGTCCTTTGCGACTCATAGCGACTCTAAGTACAACAGCCCTAAACCCTGCTCTATCCTGTGCCAATCGCACTGCCTCTTACACACCCACCCCGATTACCCCAGTCACTGAATCAATCCACCTCATAGAGGGTCTTCCCCTCCTGCGTTGTCCCTCCACCCTACCAAGCATGACGTCCCTCTCCAAGGACCTGTCTCTCCTTACAA
>NW_006399800.1:15763907-15771184 GCF_000299155.1 Elephantulus edwardii | reverse complement strand
AGTTCGGCCCTTTTGATTTTCCAACTCTAGCTCCTCGCACATTTCATTGTAATATTTTGCTTTTTCATTCCGTGCTGCCTTTTGGAATCTTCTGTCAAAATTCTGTATGTAGTTTGGTTATCATATTTATAAGATACATGACTTCCAAAGAAATTCTCCTGATAATTAGCTTGTTTTGACTTTTTTTGGGTAAGGTTTTTAGAGGAAAGTTTTTCATTTGTATGAAGTCTCAATTATTTATTCTATGTTTAGCCATTTTTCTTTTGTTGTTATATTCAATCACCATGGTTAAAATTTATACCCAAAAGCTTTTACTCCTGTATTTTCTTCTATAGAAAATTTTATAATGTTAGAATTCACATTGATTTAAATTTAAGAAAAGTATACTAGAGGGTTATCTCTTTTCATCATGTTTATTCAGTCTGTAGGTTGTTGTTGTTAGGTGCCATCAAGTGACTCATAGCGACCCTATGAGCAACAGATCTGAACTCTATCCTATCTTGTGCCATCATTACAATCTGTGACACATTAAGTTCATTGCTGCAGTGTCTGTGTCAACCCACCTGGCTGAGAGGCTTTTCCTCCTTTGCCATTCCTCCACCTTTCCAAGCATGATGTCATTCTCCAAGGAATCACTTCCCCTAGCAACATGCTCAAAGTATGTGAGATAAAACCTCTATTTTTGCCCCCAAGAAGCACTCTTGCTGCATCATCTCCAAGATAGATTTGTGCTTTTGGCAGTCCATGGGATATTTATTACTGTTCTTCAAGACAATAATTCAAAGGCACCAACTCTTCTTTTTTCATCCTTGTTCATTATCCAGCATGTGATTGAAAAGACCACGACTTGAATCAAGTGCATTCTAGTTCTCAACCTTACATCACTGCTCTTTGAAGGAGCCCCAATTACAGACTTTCTCAGTGCAGTACATCTCCTGATTTTCCGACTGTTAGTACAAAGTGTATTAATTGTAGATCCAAGTAAGATGAAGTCCCTGCCAGTTTCAATCTTCTATCGATTTACCATGATGTTGTCTACTGGTCCAGTGGTGAGGATTTTTGGCTTTTTGATGTTGAGATGCAGTCCATATTGAAGGCTTCAGTATTTGATCTTCTGTAGCAAATGCTTTATGTACTCCTCACTTTGAGTAGAGAAGGTTGAATCAGCTGCATAATGAAGGTTACTGATGAGTCTTCCTCCAGTTCTGATACTGCATTCCTCTTCGTAAAGTTCAGTTTCTTGAATAATCTGCTGAGCATACAGATAAATGCACAACAGCCTCTTGGTATAGGTATAGGTTTCACATGAACACAGTTAAGTGATCTGGAGTTCCATTCTTCTTAAGGTTAGCCATAATTTGTTATGATTCACACAGTCACATGCCTTCATAGAGTCAAAAGCACAAATAAACATTATTTTGGTTGGAAGCAGGAGTGGAATCCACTTTCGTCATAGCTTGTCTCCGAAAACCCTATGAACCTGGAGAAAGGATGAAAGTCACAAAAGTGTTGAGAACTTTTATTCATAGGGTTGCTATGAGCCTATAACTCAATGGCACTTAACAACAATAACACCAACATAGAGAGAGATCAGTTGGCCTAGTGGAGAGAAAGTGATACTACCAAGCCTAAGGTGGGTGACTTCTAATCCGTGGTTCTCAGGCCTGTTCTTAATTGTTTTTGGTGAAACATTCTTCTAGGTTGTTATAGCCCTGTTGTGTCCACTTGCTATACAGAGGTAATTCATGAAGCTGAACACAGTGACACTGATGTGTCAAATGCGTTAATGGTCATCCATGGTGGACAGTTTTGGGTGGAGCTCCTGATTAAAACAAGCTTGGAAGCAGGAGTGGCCTCCATTTCCGTAATAGCTTGCCTCCAGAAATCCTATGAACCTGGAGAAAGGATGAAAGTCACACAAGTATTGATTTTCGTTCATAGGGTCAATATGAGTTGCCTACGACTCAACAGCACTTAACATCAACAACAACAGCTGGTATTCCTTGCTCTTTATCAAGATTCATCTGACATCAACAATGATATCCTTTGTGCCACAGCCTCTTCTAAATCCAGCTTGCGAGTCTGGAAGTTCTCTATGTTCTGTTCTAGCTGGTTTTGAATTCTTCTCCCTAGTATTTTGCTTGTACGTGATATTAGTGATATTGTTCTATAATTTTCATGTTTTGCTGGATCATCTTTATTGGGAATGGAAACAAACATGAACCTTTTTCGTCAGTAGGCCAGGCAACTGTGGCCTTGAAACTGAAGAAGATCAGCTATGAGTCATTTCCATCTTGATGGCAATGAGTTCGAGTGTTTTAATACCAGTATCAGGCTCTTCTGAGGTTGTCAAGGATTTTGTTACCATTTGTATGTTTTAAAATCAGTAAGTTTAATTCCTCTTACTTTGTTCTCTTTCAACATTGTTTCAGTTATTCAGGGCACTTTACATTCCATAGAAAGTGGAGGATTATTTGTTTTGTTTTCTTGGCTGCATTTTAATTTTTATTCTTTTATGGTAATAATATTATTCCTTCTCTTTTTTATCTACCTCTTTTCTGTCCCTTTCCCTCCTTCTCTCCCTTTCATTCATGTAAGATTTAAGACATTATGATAATGGAAGTGGTAAAATATAGAAAATTATTAATTCAATTTATTTTTAACTCCCTAAGCCTGTGTAGTGAACCTGTTATATGAGAAGCACTGGCTGGTCAGAGCTTTTTTCCCCTCAATTCACGTCAATGAAAAGCATGCATACAATTAAATATATTGCAAGGCAATATGCACTAAGTTGCATAATGGTGTGTATATGGCATATATAGTGATTAAGTAGTTATAAATTCAAACATTCTTGAAGTGTATTGCCCCTCTCAGTAAATAGTTAAAAGGGTTTGTGTGTCTTAATGAAAAATCCCGAGACAGATCTCAAACTTGAGTTCTGGTTACCATGTCTCTTCTCATTGATGCTTTTGAGCAAATCATTAACTTCCCAAACTGTAGTGTTTAAAATGTGAATCATAATACTATCTTGATGAATTATTGTGATTATTAGATTATTGAGTTCAACCATAAAATGTCTTTTAGAAATACTACTTTATTGTGAAACATTTTTGAAAGTTTATACAGAAAACCAAGTTCCCTTTTAGAAATTTCTATACATATTGTTCAGTACACACTGTTCACAATCTCTCAACACCCGTTATTTCAGTTCTGGTCATTCTGTTCCCATGAATGCAGTTTTCTCTCCTCCCCCTGCCTTTTCTTCTTTGCTTTAAGGTATATCTTGACCATTCAGTCTCATGTAGATTCATCCTTAAAAAAATATTTCTCTCCCCCCCTTAAGACCCTTCCCCAAGATAATCTGCTATTTAGCTGAAAGGATATTTCAGGATGATAATCTCAGGGATTCCTCTAGTCTCAATCTGTCTAGTAAATCTGGCTTCTTTTTAAGGTTTTGAGATTTGTTTTACATTTTGCTCCCATTCTATTTGGGATTATTTATTGTATGTCTGGGCAACTCTCCATAGTGGTAGCTGGGCAACATCCCATAGTGGTCTCTTAAAATATTTTTTGAACTTTGACTTTATATGCCAGCCTCTGTGGTGCACATTAGGAGGTCTGTATCAATAATGTACTTCTTAACTTCAAGGAGTTTGTAATCTACTCCAGGAGTTACTAACTTGGATGCTTTTAGAGAGCCCGACTTATATTAGAAATTAGTAAAATGTGATATTGAAACCCAAAACAACTTGTGGGTTCCCTAACAGACTGACCAGCTAAGAATGCTAGACCCATGTTTAAGGTATAATATTCCTAAATTATGATGTGACCCTGTTTTTAATATTGACATTGAATTAAGAAAGCAAAAACTGTCAGACAGTGTGCTGTTGTTTTCATTGTCTTTGAATCAGTTTTGACTCATAGTTACTCCGCGCGTCAGAGTAGAACTGCGTCATAAGTGGAGCCCTAGTGACATATTTTGTAATGTATATGGCTGCTAAGCAAAAGGTTAATGGTTCAACTCCACCATTTACTCCACAAGAGGAACAGTCTCTTCCTCAAACAAGTTGTAGCTGATGAAGGGTCACTTTGAGTTGGAATCAATTTGTATGTGGGTTATTTGATTTTAGTGGTGTTTTGGGTTTCTTTTTGCTTTTGGGGTTTTCTGTTGTTGTTTATTTTTGTAATCTTTATAGTAGCAGATCCTTAAGTCATTCTCCTTAGGTTTGAACCACCAACCATTGGTCATCCGTTGAGTGGTTAGTATTTGTGCCTCCAGGGCTCCCTAACATTGTGTTGTTGTTTATTGACTTATTGTCACTCACTCACTCACTCACTCACTCACTCACTCACTCACGCATTGCCAGAGTTAGAACCATCTTAGATGACCCTCTCCTAGGTTTTCAGGGGCTGCAGATCACATGGGAGGAGATTGGCTATCTTTCTCTTCAAGAACAGTTGATGGATTTGAACTGCCTGCCTTTGGATTGACAGCTCACCTCGTTGCTCATTAGGCCACCAGAGCTCCTTAAACATTTTGTAGACAAACTATGTAAGTGAAAGATAGAATCAAGCTATGAGATGCCCGTTTGCAACCTCTACGTACACCCTTAACTGAAGAAATTATAAAGTAGCTTCTAGGTGCAGAAGTGGATAGAATACATATGTTATGGAAGGAAAATATTCTGTGAGTGATTTCTGAGCTGAATTAAATGATGAATGACCAAAGTTTATTTATTTGATTAAAAAAAAAGAGACTACATCGTGTTTTAAATATCAAAGGATTTGGTGTCTCTAGGTGCAAAAAGAAAATCTAGACGAATTGAAATGGAAAATTAAAAATGTCATATTGTAGATGGTCCAACGCACCTTGGGAAGAAAACTGGATCCTTATCTCATTGTCAGTAAGGATTATGAGTATAAGGAAGAGACACAATCACAATCCTGTTCTAGAAAAATCATTCTACAGTGAATGAGAAATTAGGGTTGGAGCTGTAGTAGTGAAAGAACACAGAGACTGAAATAGATTTTTCAACCTATAAGACATTTTATTCGCAGCTATATTATTACCATTTTTTATTAGTATTTATTTGCACAGCTTCCTTTTTAACATTTTTGCAGTTAGACCACATCCTCCAGATCACAGGCTGTCATAGTTAAATTTGAATCAACTTTGCTTTGTCCTAGTTGTTACAGTGTAATGATTCCTCTTAAAAATCGCCAATTCATTCAATGGTGTGACAATCATAGATCTGTAACTGAATTTTTTAAAATTTTTTTTATTTTATTATTTTGTTTGTGTGTATTTGTACCATCAAATTGGATCTGACTGGTACAGGAGGAGATGGCCCCTCCTTCTCCGGCAGAGCATTAGGTGGATTTGAACTGCGTATCTCTGGGATTCTAGTGCAGCTTCTTGTCACTAGGCCACCAGAGCTCCCCTGTAACTGAATTTTTAATCTGGATAATGGAACACGTTCTAGGAAATAATCACCACACTAACATCTATGGAAATGAACCTTTGGCTATTTCTCTGCTTTGGCTTTCAGTTACTCCCGCTTCCTGGGTGTTCATTCAAGTATGGGAAGCTCACGTGTATGCCAGTAGGAGCTGGGAGAGAATTTAAATAAGAGGAGATGGTAAGAGGACCACAGGCCCTCTCTAAAGCACACCCTTGCCACTCAGCAAGTGAGAACAAATGAAGAATTAGTGTCTCTAGATTCAAGGGAACCTAGAAACCTGGATTTTTTGGAGAATTCTCTCAAATTTGAATATTGGCAAGGCATTCAACAACTTAAAAAAAAACAACAACAAAAAACAACAAGCCAAAAAAAAAAAAAAATCAAACCAATCATGAGCAGGCCAAATAAAACACATCTGTGTGCTAAAAAAAGACCAGCTTTTTCCCCTGCTAAGCCTCTGGTCGATGGAGTGATCTTACAGATTTCTAATCCTTACAGTTTGAAGATATTAAATGCTAGATGTCGCTGAATACTAGTGACAGGCCCAAGTCACAGCTGGGAGGGATGAAATCTCTTCCTTGTCTGTAGCAGCCATCTGGTCCCACTCACAGCCATGTGAATTCTTTAGAGGCAGCAATAGGGGAAGTCTCCAGGCCTGTGATTGAAAATGAGCTCGTTTTTTGTCTTAAAATAAGTCCATTTGATCATCTATTCAGTATGAAAAATTCCTGGTCTAATTAATTTTATCTCCTGCCTCAAAATTCCTTCTTTCTGTAGATATAATAGCAGATGCTATTGACACATTAATAAGCTGCCTGGAATACCAAAGGGGAATTTCTGAGTTTTCCCCTAATATATTTATCTTTTGCCAAGCTCTTCAGGTACAAGCTTCATTGACATTTTTTAACGAACTCTTAGTAAGCACATAAAGACTAAATGTTTTATCGAGATTTAGTGAGATTATTTATAAATCATGCCTAATGGATTTCTGAAGCAACAGAAGGTCAACTACAGTCATCAACTTTGGAAATGAACGCAGGAGGTCCATTCACTCTCTTCTCCTGAGACGAAACCAACTGCCCTTGTGTTTAGACAATGACATATCTGACTAGTACCATGCATGCATGAAATAAATGTTTGAGATACTGAAAAACAGTTTATAGTTGTGCTCCTTAAGAGAAGGGAAATATAAGGGGGCTCTCACACTCACCTTAGCTCTCTGCATAGAAACAATGTATAGTCCAGTGTAAGAAAGTAGAGCCCACACTACACAATAGTGTTACTAGCTAGACAGACACATTAGTGCCACAGAGAAATATGTGTTTCAGAGATTATGGAAATGGGGTGTTGTATGCACCTTTGGCTAAGGGCAGTGCTGCGTATATTCAGGTTGAGAGTTTTTGAGAGTTAATAGGTTTGCAATGAGAGACTGGAAATGAAGAGAGGTCCCAGAGGGTCTTTAGTTCTGGAAGATGTTGGCTCAATGACTGAACCTGGCTTCAAAGACATCAATATACACCTCAGGTATTTGATTAAGACTTCATAAAAGGTCACAATTTAGGAATAAGGCAACACCTTAGAGCAAGGGTGATGCTATAGTACTAAAACAAAACCCACAAAACCCAACTCTTGCTTGAAGAAGATGGGGCGTGTGTTTGTTTCATAGTATTGAGAAGATTTGCCCGCAATATGAAAGTTTGCCATAATGTCAACTCACTGTAACAGAAAAATAACATAGTACAGATTCTCTAGTTTGTACCGCTTGTGTACCACACAATTTAAATAGTTGTTGTTGTTGTTATGTGCCGTTGAGTC
>NW_006399800.1:15761676-15762787 GCF_000299155.1 Elephantulus edwardii | reverse complement strand
TGCGACATTTGTTCCGGCCCTCGGGCCTGTAGCCCTCGGTCCAAGAAAAGCCTATCTACACACCAGTTCTACAGGATGCATCACCTTTGCTCAGGAAACATTACGACTAAACTTCAGAGACATTGATCCTAACATTAGGAACTAGCATCAGCTGATGTGTTTGGAATCACAGAAGCCCTGGAAACTTCATATATAAGTTATTAGATGGAGGGCTGGTCAAAGGGAGATAGTTGTGAAGGGAGGGGGAAGAAGTGGATGGGTATCCTGGTGGAGAGTGGAGCAGGGAAATAAGTGGGTAAAGACGCGTGTGAGAAAGGCAGGAACAACACTGACACTAAAGTTAACTCTGCAGTAAGGGATATACCTTTAATTTGCTGGTCTGTCTGATACTTCTCTAAATCTGAACATTCACAATTTAAATAGTAGACATTAAAAAATTAAAAGCCCTGGTGTATAGTGGATTAAGTGCTTTGCTTCACTGCTGGCTAAAGGTTGGTAATTTGAACCAACCTTTACATCAAAGCTATTTGATGGAAAAAAGATACAGCAGTCTCCTGCAGAGCCTGCAACCCTGGAAACTCTGTGGGACAGTTCTGCTCTACCCTGTAGGTTTACTGTGAGTTGATAATAACAGGACAACAATAGTTTATGTTTGGATTAGACTTTCAAAGAAACAGATAAATATAGTCTATGATCAAGGGGGGAAAATCAGTCAAATGGACTTGGCCTTGATACAGATGTCGAAGTTAGCAGGTGAGGACTGTAGAACAGCTGTTGCAGATATATTCAGGAATGTGAAGGGAAACAGGGACATAATGAGAAAACATTTAGAGTTGTTTAGGAATGGAGAAGTTAGAGTGAAAAGTATGTGCTCTGAAATTATAAATTTATCATGTAAAGGACAGATGAATGAATGAATATTAATAAAAAATAGGAAAAATTAAAATGAAAAAAGGAAAAATAAACCCCTTAAGAGTAGATTGGAGGCAACAGAAGAAAAGTTCAGAAAATTAAAGGCAAATCAATAAATATCATTCACTTTGAATGTTGTTGTTGTTGTTATGTGCCGTCGAGTCGTTTCTGACTCATAGCGACCCTGTGCACAACAGCC
>NW_006399800.1:15751001-15759171 GCF_000299155.1 Elephantulus edwardii | reverse complement strand
TTTTGGTGCATATAAGTTGGTAAATGGAGTAGAACTCCTGTAACTTAGAGGGGAAGTATGAGAAAGATTACTATAGATGTAATATGTTTCCCACAAAGGAAAGAAAAGTGACAGCAGAAAAAAAAGAAGAAAGAATGGGCAAAAATGTCCAAATTGGTAAAAACACCAAAACAAAAACCATTACAGAAAACTAATCCCAGTTTTAGAGTCTTTTTCTACGCTTTCACTGAAGCTTTCAAGTATCTGTGTACAAAATAATTTTGTAGAAGGACACTATTCTTGGTAAAGTGGGGATAAAAATGTAGACATGGGTTATATTGGTACATATTAAGTACATATAATGGACTCTTAAGCAATAGAAGTGTTGGAAATTGAGTATGGAAGATGTTTTTGTTGATGTTGTGCCCTCGAGTCAGAACTGATTCACAGCTGACCCTCTAGCAAGGTTTTAGAGGCATAAATTGCAGGGGAGGAGATTGCCCATCTTTCTCCTATGGAGCAGCGGGTGGATTCGAACTGCATGTCTTTGAGTTGGCAGTGCAATTCCTTACCCCTAGGCCACTATAGCTCCCTGATTATAAACAGGTATGATTTTTTTTAAGGATGCAAAATAAAGTCATGTCTGTACTCATTCTGTATTGTGGTGAGTGGTTGAAAATCCTGTTGTGTGTGTTCTGCACACTGAAGACAAAAGGAGGAAATTATAGCCATCCTAGTTAGAATTTTGTTTCATTGACACTAATGGCTAAAATATGAAGTGTTAAGTACTTTGAAGCAAAGAAAAGGACTGATAAACTTATTATTCTCTTAATCTACATAATTATTGTTATTATTTCACTTTATAATAAAGAGTATAATATTTGCTTCAACCTGATAATTTAAATCTTAAAATTAAGCATTTGGACCCTAAAACAACTTAAACTCTCACTTTATCCTTTTCACTTATTGGCCTCTTATGGTGGTGGTGTTAGACACCTTGAAGCAGGTGCTTATAATACTGACTTAAGCCCAGCAGAAGGAAACTTCCAGAATCTGCGCCATCCTCACCATCCTTACTATGTTTGAGCCCATTTTGCAGTCATTGTACCAGTCATTGTACTTAAAGAACTTCATCTCCTTCATTGACCCTCTACTTTCTTAACTTGAAGTCTTTTTCCAAAGGCTGCTCCTTTCTGATTCAAAGTTTCACCGTCCTCACCTCTAAGGAATAGTCTGGTTTTACTTCTTCCAAAAGAAATGTTTTGTGTTTTTGTTTGTCTGTTTGTTGTTAGCTTGTTGTTGCTGTTTTTAAATTTTCTGGCAGTCCATAGTATCTGTCTTACTTTCTCCATGTTTAACTTTAGGCCAGGGATTTTTTAAAACTATTTGAACCGATGGAAATCTTACTAATCTTACTTGTCCTTGAAGAAATCTAGTCCTAGGATCAAAATTGAGGTCAGAATTTGCTGGACAACAATTTTTGGAAATTATTAACCAGAAAAACAAGATTTTGAGAAACTGGAGCTACGTAGGTTCGTAGTTTGAGTAAGTTGAAGTCAGGTAATTACTAAAGTAAGATCTTAAAGAATATAGAGTGGGGATTTAGGAATTAGATGTAGAAAATGGTGGAGACAGTGACATATCAATGTGAAACCACAAAGTGGAGTCTGTCAGGGAGACAGGAGAGTTAATATCAGGCACGAGGTGGCTCTTGTGCTGAGCGTCTTACCCTTGCTCTGTGCAGGGTTTGGTAAGTGAATGGACCGGAGAAAGGAGAGTTGTAGTTGTAGACAGATTCTGACCTCAGGCTTATGACAACTTTGTACTTAGTCTCTTCTTAAGGTATGGGCTCTATCTCATTCCTTGATGTGGTATTTTTTGAGATTTACTTTAAGACTGTAATGTTTAACTGATTTGGAAAATTTCCAGATCTAATGACAGCCTTCTGAGTTCTAAAGGTTAGCCATTTTTCAAGTTAAAGATTTGAAAATGCCAAATCAGTAGTTAAATCATTTTAAGTAGTTCTTTTCCTCCCAATCCTTGCAGGTTTAGGGGTCCAATTTTCTCTTTTCATGAGCAAGAACATCTTGAAATATTCTAACATTGAAGGGCATTGAGTAGAAGGATGACAGAAATGGAGACTGAAACAATGAACCTGTCACTGGAATGGGGCAAGTTGTATTCTGACAAAACACAGACTTCAAAATTTTTTTTTTTTCAGAATCCTCTTCCTGATGATGACTGTACTTCCACCCCTTATATGCAATCATTTTTGAGTTTATAACCAGTCTTATGTGAAAATCTATCTAATCTAAAAATCAGTGGGGGGAAAAAATAAAGGCTTGTTAAATAATAGTAAGTCAGTAATGACAGAGAAATACCATGAAATGTAGACTTGCACACATTATTCTTTCAACTTTTGATTGACAATTCTTAAAAATCACAGCATTAATTCTGAACCCTTTTATTCAGATTCACTAGACACCTGCTTAAGACAAATAGAATGGGTTGGTGCCTGGGCTTTTGTAATGAGCATTAAGAGACTCTGTACTGCCATCACATATGCTCATTCATATCGAAAGTTAAAACATCAAATGCAAAGACAAACAAAACAAAAAAATAAGCACATTTGAATGTTTAAATATGATTAACAATGTGAAATCCCTATACTCCTTAACAAGGTACATTTATACCACTGCATTAGGAAAAGATTATGATTATTTTATCTTTAAGACCTATCCACCAGAATTGCCTCCCACCACTTTCTCTCAAATGTATTGCCATTGAGTTAGACGCTACTTAGAGCTGACCTTTCAGTGAGTTTTTCAGAGGCTGTGAATCTCAAGGAAGGAGATGGCTTTCTCTTTTATAGCAGCTGGAGGACTTAAACGTTGCCTTTGGATTGGGAGCAAAATATCTTTCGTACTGGGCCATCACAGCTAGGAACAACAGCCTCTCCCTACCTCATTCTCTTTCTCTGTTACTGCCCTTGAGTAGGAACCAAATCTTAGCTGACTTTCCACTGGGTTTTTGAGGCTGTAAATCTTAGAAAAGGAAATTGTTCATCTTTCTTCTATGAGAGAGCTGGTGAATTCTAACTGCCCACCTTTAGGTTCGCAATGCAACTTCCTATGCACTAGTCCACCACACTTGCTGTTTCTTGGTAATTAGTCTGTAGAGAGTTGCACTGCAAACCTCAAGGTCACGAATCTCTGACCATTCAACTCCACTAGCATTCTACTAGAGAAAGATAGACAATCTCCTCTTATGTTCTCGAAAAACCCAATGGATAGTCAGTTGTGAGTTGGTTCAACTCCACTGACAGTGAGTAAGATTGATGGTTTAGGCTCTTCCAGATTCACATCATAAGACAAGGCATAGGAATGTGCTTTTGAAAGATCATTGCCTCAAAAACCCTATTGAACAATTTCCATATGGAATCACTAGAAGTTAATATCACAAGCAAGTGAAATCTTACAAAAACAATATGTTATCAGAGAACAATCAGAAATTTAAGCTTATTTAGGGGAAGCCATGGCACAAGGGATGCTATTGCTATTGTCATATGCGTCTTGGCTGAAATCAGAGATTTATCAGAGATGTTTATCTGTGTTTTATTGACTATGCAAAGTCATTTGATGGTGGGAATCAGAACAAATTATGGCTAACATTGAGAAGAGTAGGAATCCTAATACTTCATTGTGCTCATGTGAAACCTTTGCATAGACCAATAAGCTATAGTCCAAACAGGACAAGGTAACACTGCAAAAGTTAAAATCAAGAAAGGTATGCATCAGGGCTGTATCATTCCTCAGTACCTTTTCAATTTGTATACTGAGCAATTCATTTGATAAGCTGGACTGTAGGAAGAAGAATGTGACATCAGGATTGGAGGAAGATTAATCAACAATATGCACTATGCAGGTGACAGAATCTTGCTTGCTGAAAGTAAGAAGACTTGAAAAACTTGCTGTACAAGATCAAAGACTACAGCTTTCAAAATAGCTTACATCTCAATATCAAGAAACAAAAATCCTCACTACTGGACCAGTAGGCAACATCATGATTGATGGATAAAAGGATGAAGTTGTCAATGATTTTATCTTATTTGAATCCACAGTCAACACTCATGGTAACAGCAATTAAGAAATCAAAAGACATGTTGCATTTGAAAAATTTGTTTTCAAGGACTTCTCCAAAGTGTTAAAGAGCAAAGATGTTAGTTTAAAGGCAAAGGCGCACCTGGTTCAAGCCATAATAAATTACTTAGTACACATCTGAAAGTTGGGCAGTGAATAACATGAGTCTGTTGTTAGCCTAAAGTTGACTTTTTATAGTCATTTTCTCTAGTCTCTGGCTACGTTAACTGCAGACACATTGTCTTGCAGATCAGCAGTAGCTGTGGGACTAAAATAAAAGAGAATGCTTTCCACAGTGAGCAGCAAAACTTGAGGTAGACTGGAGTGAAATTCTGATGGTGAGAACCTAGTTATGGTGCTAGAGAC
The DNA here is from genome assembly GCF_000299155.1 of Elephantulus edwardii. Classification (NCBI taxonomy): domain Eukaryota; kingdom Metazoa; phylum Chordata; class Mammalia; order Macroscelidea; family Macroscelididae; genus Elephantulus; species Elephantulus edwardii. The sequence goes on along the minus strand of NW_006399800.1, from coordinate 15,754,687 downwards.
TGTAGCATTGCTGTAGAGAAACTGTGGCAAGGTGTAACCAGAGAAGCCCTGAAATAAAGGCAACAGTTAAAGGTTTTGCTGTGCTTGCCAGAAAATTAACGAGAGCTGACTTATAACTGCTCTGAGACAGACCTTGTTGGATGATTGAGGAAACCAGAGGTTTCTTGAGTTTGTATTGCTCAGCTGAAAGTAGAGTCTGAACTAATTGAGGAATTGTGCTTTGGCTAACCTAGATTTGCACTGGGTGATATTCTTTGGTTCTCACACCCTTCAACTTATTTATTTCCCTAATCCACCCCATTCTTAGTACCACAACTGTGAGTAAAGTCTATGAGTCAATAATAAATAAATAAAACTTCTGCTGTGGTGTGGTGCTAGAGGCATTATGGCTGTATTTTATTGCCTTCTGCTCTGGGGAGGTAAAGGGTTGTTCTCACTGTCTCTGGCCCTTTCTGAGAGGTGCTCATGACCATGTCCCCATGTCCTGTTTTCTGTTACTTTTGCAATGACAGAAGAAGAATCAATGCCTGTGAGTTGTGATATTGGAGAAGAGTGCTGAATATCCTGTGGACTCAGAAAAAAAAAGCAAATAAATCTATCTGAAGGAAGAGCAACTAGGGTACTGTTTATAGGCAAGGATGGTAAAATTTCTTCTCTCATACATACTGTCAGGAAGGGCAAGTCCTTGGAAAAAGACACTATGCTTAGAATGAACAAGAGTCAGAGGAAGATCTTCAACAAAATGAATTGACCAGTGCTTTCAACGGTGGGCTTGAGCATTTCAGAGACCATGAGGCTTGTACAGGATAGGGTAAGGTATCTGTTGTTCATGGTATTACTATGAGTTATAGTTGACTCGATGTCACCCAACAATAACAATAATAGAATAAAGGATCCCTTTCTTTATCTATTCCTAACTCACATCTCACTTTATCAAAGCCAAATACTTTGGCATTGAATTGGTTCATTCTCAAAGAAACCCTGCATCAGCTGTAAATATTTATCAGAGCGTTCACCTTTTCCTGTTTTCTGTTCTAAGTAGCCCTAAACATGGATGCAGAGGACTTTATGCTAAAATGTGTTTGAAGTAAATAAATATTATATCTGAAACTACTTATAGGTTTGGTACATGGTGCCAGACATAAGCATCAGAGGCTTAAGAGCTTTATAAGAGCACTAGTGTGTAATATTATGCTGTCATGTGTACCTGTTGTTGTTATGTGCCGTTGAGTCACTTGATAGTGACTCTGTGTACAACATCCCTAAACCCTGCTCTGTTCTGTGCCAATCACACCGTCTCCAACACACCTCTAGTATTTTTTTTAAAATACCCATTTTGGACAAGCTAGAACCCAAAGTAATTTTTCCTACATTTCTGTTAAAAAAAATCAATGTGAAAATAAAAGTCATAGGTTCAGACTCCAACAGAGTACTGATTTTTTTTCCTTACCAGTCATGGGGGGAGAAAAAAGAATCTAACTGAAATAATTTCTCCATTTTTGTTAAAGAATATATTATAAGTGAATAGGTATGAATAGTGACCTTTTTATAATTTATTAACCACATAAAGAGAGTTTGTTCTAATGTCTAACTTTTTTAGATGCATTTGGATCTCGGGCAGTTTTATAGTGATATACCTTTATGTAGGGGAGCTCTGGTGGCCTAGTGGCAAGACCTGGTTCCAACTTGACAGTAAACAACAACAATCTTTCTATAATGAATGTACTTTGAAATAAGGACTAAGTGTTATAACAAACTGTTCTTTAAGTATTAAAAATTAACTCATTTGGAAGACTGTTTATGTTGTGGATTAGGACTTCTACAGTTCTTCCAAGCTTTCCTTTAATGAAGTTTATAGTCCTTGGTTTTAATCCTATGTCCATCATTCACTTTGAGTTGGTTTTTGTGTATGGAGTGAGGTGTGGGTCTTGCTTGAATTGTCTGCTTTTTTTAAGTTTTCCAATTTTGCCTCACCGTTTGTTAAAATGGCTGTTGTTTACCACTTAACTGACTTCTCCTTGTTAAAAATCAGTTGACCATAGGTAGATGGGCTGATATCTGGATTCTCAGTTTTAGTCCATTGATCTATGTGTCTGTCATTGTACTAGTACCACATTACCTTGACCACCGTGGCAGTGTAGTAGGATTTAAAATCAGGGAGTTAGGTGCCTCCTACTTTATTTCTCTTTTTAAGGAGTGCTTTGCTTATTCTGGGCCTCTTTCCATTCCAAATGAAATCGGAGATTGCCTTTTCCATCTTGTTGAAGAATGGAATTGGTATTTGTATTTGGATTGCATTGAACATGTAAATTGCCTTTGGTAGTGTCTACAGCCAGGAGAGGATAAAATAGATGAATGGGACCTTCTAACAATCAAATCTCTATGCACATCCGAAAACTTCTCCAACAGGGTAAAAAAGGGAAGCCACAGATTGGGAAAAAATATTTCATAATGACATGTCAGATAAGGGACTTATATCTAGAATTTTAAAATACTTGAGCACCACAAGATAAAGATAAAAACCCAATTGAAAAATGGGCACAAGATATAAAGGACATCATGCTGAGTGAAATATCTCAGTCAAAAAAGGACGAATACTGCATAGTGACACTATTGTAAAAGAGGCCTGACATCGGATCACCCAGACTTTTTATATTTTTTTTTTCTTTGTTACAGAGGTTATGTATTCTGGGTTTTTTTTAAAAAAGGAAATCTTTTAAATTCTACAAATTGACACTTTCTACCATCTTCAATGGACTGAGTTTTTTTTCTTAGCAATCTCTTAAAGTTCCTTAAATTATATGCTTTCACAGCAGAGAAACTGGATTGGTTTTGTATATAAGATTGCTTCCACCTGAAATGCTGTCACAAGTACCTCGGGGAGTGGGGGTCTTGTACATGATATTCTTAGAGGTAATAATGCATGATCTTATTTTATAAACAGACTATGTATTTGACATGTAAAATATGTACAGTATTGATGACATCCATCTCTTTAAAAGTTAGCCTATAAATATTGTTGTATAATTTCTTTGGTCAGAAACATTTGGACTAAGTAGTGCCACTTGGGTCAGGCTTTTTCTTCAGTGTCATCTCTCCAACCGTTCTTAGTATATGCAACTAGCAAAATGCTCAGGTCTTCTGTTTGCACAGTGCAGCAGAAGTACTTTACAATTGTGCTTTTCAGTTTCACATGAGGTATGGGGAGGGTTCTTCACTCTTGTGGAAACTGCAGCAAAATTAATAGGAATGACCCTAAGGAGATTTATTTTTCATAAGAAATAAGATTGAACAGTTGAACCTACTACAGAAACCAGTGTTTACTATCTCCACTCTCCCATCCTTGCAGAGTGTTGGGACTATCATTTGTGCTTTTTGTGTGGTTGTTGAAAAAAATTGGGCAGCTAAATTACTCGGTTCCATGTGCCTCTCAAGTTTTGTTGGGTTTTGTGTTTTAGGTTTTGGTTGGTGGTTTGTTTTTTGTTTGTTGTTGTTGTTGTTGTTGAAAAAAAGGGACGGTTGTAAATTGAGAATTGTAGACAAGAAGTAAGAACTGGCCTGCGTGTTTACTAAGCAGGTGACATTCTTAAGCAGGCACATGCCATTCAATTTTGTTGATCACACCATTGTCTAAAGCAGCAAAATTGAAGAGGGAACTGATCGTTGCACACACTTTGAATTGCTTT
>NW_006399800.1:15735312-15749884 GCF_000299155.1 Elephantulus edwardii | reverse complement strand
TTGCAAGCGACTCGATGGCACATAACAACATAACAAATTGTATTTAAGAAGTTATTTCTAGCTTTAAAAAAGTCATTCCAGCATAAAAATACAACAAAAGCCTCCCTCATTGTCTTGACTCAACTTGCTCATAGCTGACTCTCCAGTGGACGTTTGGAAGCTGTAAATATCTCAGGAGGAGATTTCCCATCCTTCTGCTAAGCAGCCACTGATGGATTTGAACTGCTGGAGAGGCGTTGTTTGGGTTAGCAGCACAACTCTCTATGGACTACACCATCAGAACTTCCTAGAGGTTAATTAATCAAGAACATATTTTGTTAAATTTAACAAAGGTAAAAAGCTTTTGCTAAGATTGACATGTACTTTTCCAGTCATTTTTGTCCACTTTTCAGAGGATCTTGCTTTCCCATGATGCTAATATTGTTCAATACTTTCTACACTCTGTCGGGTCACCTTTTTTGCAGTGGGAACAAATAAGGATCTCTTCTAGTCAGTTAATTGGCCAGATGGTTTACCCTCCAGAGTTCTTGGCACAACTTTGTGAGCATGTCTAGGGCAGCATCTGTTTGTTGAAATATATCATTTGGTGTACTGTCAATTCCTGGGGCCTTCTTTTCCCCGATTCCCTCAGAAGAGCTTGAACTTCTTACTCCATCATCACAGGCCCTTGATCATGTTATTTCATGAAATTCTTTTTTGTCAGCCAATTGTTTTCGGTGTAGTGACTCTCTGTACTCCTTCCATCTTCTTTTAATGATTCCTGGGTCAATAAAAATTCTGCACACAGCATCCTTAAATATTGCAAATCAAGACTTGATGCTTTTCTTCAGTTTCCTTCAGCTTAAATTCTGAGCGAGTTCATCCCGTTTCATTTTCCAATGCCAGCTCTTTGCACATTTCATTTTAATACTTTGCTTTGTCTTCCCATGCTGTCCTTTGAAATCTTCTGTTCAGCTCTTTAACATCTTGATTTCTTCACTTTGCTTTGGCTTCTCGATGCTCTACTGCAATATTCAGAGTCTCCTCTGACATCCATTTTGGCTTTTTCTTCTTCATCTTTGTAATATCCTTCTGCATTCTGACACTAGGGATATTATAGCAAACATTAGGTGGATCTTAGCTGAAAGCAGAGAATACCAGAGGGAAGTCTGTGTTTTATTGACTGCAAAGGCATTTATTTGATTGTGTGGATCATGACAAACTGTGGCTAACTTTGAGAAGAATGGGATTCTTGATTTTGCTTATGAGAAACCCAAATTTGGATCGAGAGGCAGTCGTCAGAAGAGTGTGCAGAGGTATGACAGACTATTTCCAGTTAAGAGACATTTGTTTCCAGGTTTTTTGTGGGTTTTTTTTTTCTAATTATCTTCTTAATCAAGTTTGTAATCTTTACAAATGAGAATAAATATTTAGAATTGAGATAGAAACTCATGGTAAACAGTACTAACAATGCTTAACTTGATAAGAACCTAACAGTCTATTTTCCAAAGTAGCTGTACTATTTTACATTTCCATCAAATATGGGTGAACTTTCTAATTACTATACATCCTTATGAACCCATGTTGTTGTTGAGTACTGTCGAGTCAGAACTGACCCTTAGCTAGCCCTCACACGTGAGTTGATTGCCCATCCTTCTCCAGCTGAGCAACTGGTGATTTGAACTGAAGGCCTTTAGGTTGACAGCACAATTCCTTACAAAACACAAAGTCACTAGAGCTTTCTCCCTAGCTCCCTCACCTCTGTATTTCTTAGCGATTATAAGTGTGTAGCTCTGGTGGCCTAGTGGTAAGAAGCTGCAAGCCTGAAGGCATGCAATTTGAATCCACTAGCTGCTCTGTGGGAGAAGGGTGGGCAGCCTCCTCTTGTTCAGTTAACAGCCTCTAAAAACCTGCTGGAAGGTCAACTATGGATTGGTTATGACTCGACAGTACATAACAGCAACAATATGATGATATGATATGATATGATATGATATATGATATGATATGATGTGATGATGTGATATGATATGATATGATATGATATTTTGGTCTTAATTGGTATTTTCTTGTTAACCACTGGTATTTTCATTTGCTTATTTGCCACCTGTATAATTCCTTTAGTGAAAATCTTTTATTCACTTTTATGAGGTGCTTTACTTTCTTATTATTAGGTTTTTAAGATCTTTATATCATATTCTAGATTCAAGCCCTTTATTAAATATGTGATTTGCAAGTATATTTTTTCTAATCTGCCTTTCAAAGAGTCGTTGTTGTTGTTGTTATGTGCCATCAACTCAGAATTTACTCATAGCTGACGAGTCCTTTAGCGAATTTTCAGAGGCTGTAATTCTATGGGAGGAAGTGCTAGAGTTTATCTTTGTGTTGGCAGCACAACTCCTTACTCACAAGTTCATAGGGCTCCCTCCTTCAAAGAGTTGTTGTTATGTGTCCTTTGAGTCGAGTACTACTCAGAGACCCTAGGAACAGCCAATTTGAACACTATCCTATTCTGTGCCATCCTAAACATTAGTAATTTAAATGAAGCCAATTTATTTGTGTATTCTTTGATTTATTGTGCTGAGATATCATTGCCTAATCCAATGTCATGTTTTTGTTGTTGTTGTATGCTGTTGAGTTGGAACCAACTCATAACTGGTCCTCCAGTGCGTTTTCAGAGGCAGTAAATTACACTGGAAGCAATTTCCGTCATCTCTCCTGTGGAACAGCTGGTTGATTTAAATCATGTGCCTTTGGAATGGCGGTGCAGCTTCTTACCACTAGGCTTCTGGTTTGTTTGTTTTCTTTTCTTCCCTATAGAGTATCTAGGTTTTATGTTTGTAACTTGAGAGAAGAATGGACAATCTACTCTTGTGCAGTATTCTTTCTCTGAAAACCTGCTAGAGGGTCAGTAATGGGTCGGATCCAACTCAGTGGTACACAGCAACATGCTTATATTTATGATCTCTTTTGGATAGTTTTATGTATACAGTTACAGTTGTGGATAAATGTTTTTGGTTGTTTTGCATGTAAGAGTCAGTGGGTGTAGACACATTTGTTGGGAAAAATGCTCTTTTCTTCACTCAGTTGTCTGTTAGTCCTTGTCAGAAATCAGTTGATCCTAAAGATATAAGGGAGCTCTCTGCTAAGTAGTTACAGTAACAAAGGCACATGGTTCCAATCCACTAGATGTTTCTAGGGTAGAAGATGGGAAATCTTCTCTGTGATTTACAGTGTCTGAAAACCTAAGTTGATTCTGACTTGATGATACATAACAATAGCATATACATGTTGGACTATATCAGTATATTTTTCCATTTCATTATCTGTACATTGTTTTTATCATCAGTCTCACTGTCTTGATTATGATAACTTTATCTTAAGCATGAAAATGAACTTTCAAGAGACTATGCATTCTGCTGTTGCAGAAAGGACTTTTCTTTGTAAGACAACTAGGTCAGTGTGGTTGACAGTCCTGCTCATATTCTTAATGACATTCAATTCATTCTCTCAGTTGTTTAAAGGAATTTGTTAAAGTTGTAGTCAACTCAAAGGCAACTAACAATAATATTCATCCAGATAAAGAAGCCAGCATTCCCCTGGGGCTAACGTTGGCACTAAGCAAGTCTGGTGTACCAGATAAGTAGGTGTACATTTTTAAGAATTCTCACTTAAAACCCCAGAGAATGTATCAAGTAAATAGTAGAGTGTTCTGAACAGTACAGACTGCTATGAAAATGCTGAACTTAAACCCTTTCTCAGAGGCTACAAATTATTTTCATCTAGAAACATACATTTGCATTAATTGAGTGATTCTAGAATTGGGTAAGGACCCTTTCAAAGACATGTTCAGCTGAGGACATGGTTCATTCTAGATCCTATAGAGTATATTACTTACAGGGGGTCAGAGATGGAAACAGAAAGAAAAGAGAGAAGAATGAGGAAGTGTGAATTTTGTTCAGTAAGCTATATTTGTTGTTGTTCTGTACCCTCAAGTCAGAAGCGATGCATGTTTGACTGTTCAGTGGGTTTTCAGACGTAACCACGGAGAAGAGATTGTCCATCTGTCTCCTATGAAGCAGTTGGAAGATTTCAAACTACATGTCTTTGGGTTGGCAGCATAACTCCCTACTACTAAGCTGCCAGCTCTTGCTAAACTATGTTGTTGTTGTTGTAATTGTCGAGTCAGAACTGACCCATAGCTGACCCTCCAGGGCATTTTCAGATATAGTAAATCACATGGAAGTAGATTGCCCATCCTTCTCCTATGGAGCAATTGGTGAGTTTGAACGAAGTGGCTTTGGGATTAAAGTGCATCTTCTTACCAGTAGGCTACCAGAACTGTAGTTGTGACTTTTAAAAAAAAAAAAATTCTAAGCAGCTAGGCCTGCTTTGTGTGGAATTTATAAGCCTTGCAAGTTGTAGAGATACTTCAGAAAGATACTTACTTTCAAGTTATCTTTTTTAACTCACTATTCAGATCATAATACTTTCTGTTTCTTTTTTTTCTCCCCTCAAGGGGTGCTACATCCATTGTGTACAGATGCAAACAGAAGGGGACCCAGAAGCCTTATGCTCTCAAAGTGTTAAAGAAAACAGTAAGTTTATTTCATTATTTGAGGATGTCTTGAAAGAATTGGAGAAATCAGGAATCTTGACTCAAAGGACAAAGAGGCCAGAAGAGAGACTGTTAGCAATTGGTTGGTTTGGATCTTGACTGTGAAAGTAGAATCAAACTTGTCGTCTGATGGGAATTGCATGCCTCTTATAAAACAACTGGATCTCAGATTGGATACCCTGGAAGGCAAAAGGAGAGTGGAGAGGAAAAGCATTTATGATTTTTAGGTAAACTTCACTTTGTTAAAATACAGTGTTTTGGAAAAATTGGGGAAAAAATTGACACACACACACTCACATTTTAATATTCTAAAAGAAGTGTTTGCCATTTAAAAGAATTCTAAGTGATTCACTAGTAAGTAGATGTGTTTGTGAAAGAAATTATCAGCTTCTATTTAGCTGAGATTTTAAAATGTTGAGTTTGCCTCGGTGAAGTCAAATACAACTGGACAAATGCTACTGTTTCTAATATAAAGACCCCTCATTGAGAAATTGCATTTAACCAAGAATGATTTTGTTAGGGGCACTTCTATCTGCTCTGTACCCCTAGCTAAGCCAAGGAGGCAAAGATACTTTAACCTGCCAATGGGCAGTGAAAAATGCAGCAGGTGAGAGTCCAAACTAGGAGCCCATCACCTGCATGACACTAGCTGACAAAATGAGACTATTTTGTCATTTTCATGCCCTGTTTTTTACACACACACACACACACACACACACACGCTCACTCTCTCTTAGAGAATTGCCCTTTCTAAATTTTATGTGAACAATTATGTGGACTGTGTTTTAATTTTCTGAAAACTTAGTTGTAAAGTATGCTAAAAAGAAAAGTCTCAAAAATTTGGGAGTCAAATGATACTTGTTTTAGACCTAGAAATTATTTTTTCCTAAATACAACTTAATATCACCAGCTGTTTATGTACTGTCTGGCACAAGGGAATTTGACAACCTTGTGTAATAAAAAACCATAATGGCACTGAGTTTTCAGGAGAGTAGAAATAGAATGGCATTTTGAAACAATCTGTTAGAATTTAAAACCATAGTAAAATAGCAAAGACATATTAATTGAAGAGAATAATAATTTAAATGTTAATTGCTACTTTATATTCTGGATTTCTTGCTTAGTGTAGGCAATGATTTCAAGTTTTTCAGAATGTAAAAGAATCTTTTGAATGATAATATTTGGTCTATTTTTCTAAATAAATTTCTTTTAGTCATAAAAATGTATTTGGACTAAAGATAATTAAAGTTTTTGTGAAATAGAATTTCCGTTAAATGTCTACTCTTGATGAAAATAAATTGGCATGTTTTAATACTTGTCACATTCAAAGATTTTTTTGGACTTCATGTGTCTTTTCTTGTTGGTTTAAAAAATTGTTGGTGAAATTTGTGAGCAGTTATTTAGTTTTCATAGTTGAAGAAACTTTGGAAGGGCTAGGAATGGAAAAGTCTCAGAAAATAAGCATTCAGAAGCGACTTGTAAATGCTCTAGGGCCCCAAAGGACACAGAACCTGTTTAGAGAATGTGCTTTATGTCAAAAGTCTTTGGATGATGTAGAATAAGAGATAGGTGGAGACATTTGGTAGATCCATGACTTATATTCACTGAGGAAAATAAAGCCGTGGTTTGCCCTTGCTGCCTTCTCTTTTCCACCTGTGCTGTGGGAACGTCTTCCTCAAAAGGCAGGCGTGGAGAGAATGTGGATGGGAACCAAGTGTCTGATGGAGCTGTGAAGTGCTGCTGCAAGGCAGATGTTGTCAAACACTGTTACTGCTATGTCAAGTGGAATGAGAGAAGATCCCCTGGAGAAACCTCAACTTTGAACAGGAATTAGATGACATCCTTGGCATTGTCTCCTAGGATAAACCAGCCATGTCAACGTGTAAAATGAGAGAAAATAGCAGGCAAAACCACAAAGAGCAATTGCCTCCAGTGTTTGATTCAATACAGGCCATGTACTCAGAGACTCATGTATTGAAATGAAATGAAAGAAGCTTAAGAGTCTATTTATAGAAGGCAAGTAAAGTAGGGAAAGCACTTTCTTGGAGGATTCAACCAAGGACAGCTTTTGAGGAGAAAAAGAGAGTCTTAGTTTCCTTATACTGTTGCATTTTTAAAAAAAAATCATGAATGAGTGACTTTCAAGAACAGGAATATATTGGCTTACAATTATGGAACCCTGTTGTTGTTGTTGTTAGGTGCCATCAAGTCAAGTACGATTTGTAGCGACCCTATGAACAGCCGGCCTACAACCTGCCCTATCCTGTGCCATCTCTGATTGTTAGCTGCTGCAACGTCAGTCTAATCATGGCAACCTCACGTGTGCAGAATTGATTGACATGATGCCTAGGATTTTCTACATTGTGACGGTTCAGATGAGAGACTCTGGTGGTGCAGTAGGTAACACACCTGACTGCATACAAGGAGGTTGGTGTTTTGCATCTATAGAGCTGTTAGGTGATATCCTGTAGGACCAGTGGAAGTCAGGCTTGACATCAATGGTTTGGGGCATTTATTATTATTATTATTATTTTTTTACTCTTCAGAACCAAATCCCCTTGTATGCCTTTCACAGTGGAGTTCCACCACTTGTCTGTTGGTTTACTTTACTGCATGTTTTAGTGTTGCTAGAAGCTACGCCATCTGTATTTCAAACACCAGCTGGATCACCCATGGTGGACAGGTTTCATCAGTCTATTCAGAAAGCTGCAGTGTTTTAATGTTATAAACATCAGTGACATTCTTGTGTAGATGTATTCAAGGATGAGTAAATAGAAATTAATAATTGAGCTAACCTTTTATTATATGGGAACATTTTTCTATTAATATGTCCATTTATCTTATTGCATTATTAGTGGGAATAACACCTTGATGGTGAGAAGAATGTGGAAGAGAAGAAAATATATTGAAAAGTGCTTTCTGGTTGTTTATGTGCTTGATTTTTTTTTTGCTCTTAGAATGAGTGACACTTGTACTGAAGAAATAAGTTGTCAAATCACTAGAAGTGTCATCCATCTTCTCCTGTGGCAGGGAGGGAGGTAGCCATTTCTTTTACTTTGAAATAATTATCAACTCACAGCAAATTCTGTATTTGTTGCTCATAAAATACTTAATTACTTACCTCTCAAGAACCAATTAGCTTGAGCTATCAGTAGAATTTTTACTTTAAACCTTATAAATGATGAATCAACGATGCAGGAAATAAATTGTTATTTTTCTCCTTTTATGCATGAATCCTTAATTATCTTCCTCACGTGATTTTTAGAAGAAAACAGGGTACACAATTTATTAAACTGTTTTCCCAAGATTAAAGAATTTGGGGGCTTTAAATGATTCTGACAAAAACAGCTAGTGGAACAACCACATGATTTACAAAATTGGGTCATGTTATAGATGTTATTTGACTGTGATACGATTAGAACTGCACAAAAGGGGAAGAAAACTCTCAAATCTAGATTCACGGAAGTTTTAGCATTTGAACAGAGTAAGAAGATGGAAATGTCACTGAATTTTTCCGAGTTCAGAGGAATCTCAACTTTAAAAAAAAATGATATGGTGATTGTAGAGTCACCGTTTTCAGAAGCAGTTCATGCGAGTGATACTATTTTACCTGAGTTATCACTGGGGTGGGGGTAGGTGTGTCAGAGACAATAAGGTTGGCACAATAAGACAGAACAGGGTTTAAGGCTGATGTACATAGAATCACTATGAGTAGCAAGCAACTCAATGGCACCTAAACACATAACAACAACAATAATAATACTTTAGCCAAATCATACCTAAAAAGACCTTACTGAGCTTTTAAATTTTATTTTCCAGTTTTGTATATGTTGCTGTTCTTATGTGCTGTAGAGTCAGAACCAACTCATAGCTGACCCTCCAGCGGGTTAACAGAAGCTGTAAAGTGCATGAGAAGAGATTACCCATCTTTCTTTTGTGGAACAACTATCTAATGGGTTTGAACCTCTTGAGCAATCTGCTACAGAAAAGAGATTTCTCAGAAACAGGAATAGGTGTGATTGGAGGTAGCTCTAAGTGTTTATGACTCTTGCAAAAACTGGGGAACTTAAGCAGACTTTGGAATGGTAATAAGTCCACTATACTGTACAGTAGCTTTGCGCCAGGAACTTGACATAAATCATTGCAATAAAAAATATATTACATACATGAATTAATATTCTCATTTATTCTAACAGCATTTCTGTATATTTGCTTTTTATTTCTGAGGCTCACAGAAGCTAAGTAATTGCTCAAAGTCATTCAAATCTCAATCCATAGTCAGTTTTAGAAACTCGATTTTCTTAACTGCACATTCTTTCCATTTCATTAATGCAAGCTACCTTATAAATGTGTATCCCCTTGAGGTTCTTAGAATACAGGTACTGTTTTCGAGGGAAGGTAACTAGGTGGTTAAAGAATCATTGAGCAAATATAACCTCAGGAAGAAATACTTGAGAATATTTTGAACAGCTCTTAAATGGGACTGTTTTATGCCAAGAGGAGGGAGCCTCTGTGTCCTCTTTGTCTTAATGAGTGGCGACCACCTACCTCTCTCGGAGACCTTCTGCATTTTCCACTGTACCCTCAATTGACAGACTCAGCATGGATGATGTAGCTTTCTTACTCTTGTTTCTTTCTGTCTAATCTCTGGGAACATGGAAAATTTATTATAGGTCATGCATTTTCCAATCGCTGTGGTGCACATAAAAGAGATGGATGGTTCAGTCTGGGTTAAAGATATGCATCTATTAAACACTGCTATTAACCACTCATGAGTGTGCTCTCAAAGTGCAGGCAAGGTCACCCTTGGTCAGTGATGGAGAGGAGAATAATAAATCACTTGCTCAAATAGACTTTTTTTGGCCCAATTGAGGTCTCAGAACACATTAAGGAAAGTAGCTTGCAGATAACAAGCTGTGTCAAGTGAAGTGAAACCTCTTCAAGCATTTTGTCACTTGGAACCTATTGATTTTCATAGAGACTGTTAAGTCAGATTCCCTGGAATAGAAACAGGGATATTTCTATTCAGTGCGTGACAAGTATATGTCTACAAGAGAAGGAAGTGGCAGGCGGAATGTTAAAGTCTTTAAATGCTTAACCGTACGTACATGGACCCACTTGGAAGTCTGGAAATTTTTGTTGACAGAAAATATTGTTGCCATTTGGTTTGCTTATTTGTTCTTATAAAAATATTAGCCTAATTTGTCACAGTTTTTCATAAGTATTTATCTTCTGATTATATCAACCCCTGCAAAGATATCTTGATGCTGAATTTTAAAACTGAATATGTAGACAGTTTTAAAGCACAGCAGAAGAACTATTGCTTTTGAATTGTGGTGCTAGAGAAGAGTATTGAATACTTCATGGGCAGCTAAAGGAACAAACAGATACATTCTGAGGGAAGTTAAAGCAGCGTCTTCCTTTGAGGCAAGCTTTTTGAAACTCATCTCACATACTTTGTGCATGTTATCAGGAAGGGCTAGTCCTTGAAGATTATGCTGGGAAAGGTGGAGGGTCAGAGAAAGAGAGGAAGACTACACTGACACAGTGACTAAAGCAATGACTTTAGCATGATGGAAGTCGTGACAGTGGCATTGAACAGGGCAAGGTTCAAATCTGTTGTTCATTGAGTCATTTTTGAGTCATAGTCAACTCAGTGCCACCTAACAATAGCAGTGACATATTCAAAGGGAAAACAGTGGAAGGGAGCAAATGCATGTGCAGCTTTATGTCTGTATGTTGTACCCTAAAAGATGAGCATACTTTGAAGTTATGCCATTCATGCAGCCTATCATGTGTAAACCTCTAACTCAACCCATTGTCACCGAGTTAGGACAGACTCATAACTGGCCCTCCGATGGACTTTGAGGAAATAAATTGGCTTGGGAGGAGATTGCCTGTCTGTTCTCTGCAGAGCCCCTGTGTATTTGAACAGCCAAAGAAGCACCACCTTTGGGGTAGCATCTCAACTCTACGGACCACACCAGCACAGCTCCCTTACTTACTTAACCCATGTGCCTTAGAGTTGAGCATGACCCATAGTGACCTTATGATCAAAAGGCCTGAAGCCCCTCTACAATTATCAATGTTTATCGAAGTTCATAGAGTTTTTGGACACATGTTATATAGGAAGTGGATGCCACTCCTGCTTCCATACTAAACCCTTACTACTTTATATCAGTGCAAAGTTGGATCTAAAGTGATCTTCACCTTTGTTATAGAGTGTGTAGAGTGGAGAAAGGAAGTATGACTGAGGAAAAAAAATCTTTGGACTATTAATGTCACCAAATCCAGTAGAAGAAAAAGATTAGAAACTTTAGACAGTTTTGTGGGAAAAACCTGTAATCAATGGAGAGGTACTGACATCAGTGCACAAACTATCATAATTTGTTTTCAAGTATGACTTATGTAGTAGAGTGTACAACCTTTCAATGATTTCTTATGTTGATAAATGAGAGTAGATTCTAACATCACTACCATTTAATTTTTAACATATAAATTAAAGTGTGGACGGATGTCAAAATTTTACCTACTACTCTTATTTCTGCAAAATTAGAAAAGAAAATGTCCTATATTTTTTATACAACAATTTAACTTCCTCCTGAGCCTCTTTTTTCTTGCTCAAATTTTTTCCATCAAAGATCTTTTCATTTTATCCAGTTTAAGAGCTCATTTAGTTTAAAAGAGTTTCTTTTGAATAGATATTTGTAATAATTTCTTTCACAGAGGTATTTCTCTCTTGCCCTATTATTCCCAAACTCATCTCTGGGTAATGTTCTCCACAGTGAGAGTGAAGTGCGGGGGGGATTGTGTACCAATGAGGCAGTTTTTCTTTTGCCTTTCAAGGAGAGGAGCAAACGGGGGTGCGGGGGGAGAAGGGTGCAACAATGAATGAATGGAATTCCAAAATCTCTGTAGATGTTCATTGAAATGAAAAATAAATAAAAAGAACTCTTGAACAAAAAAAAAAAGAGACTGCACAAGAGTCATTAACCAGATGCTGACTGTGCTGGAGAACTGACCAGGTGAGGGTACATGCAGCTGCTTGTGACTGAGGAGAGACGTTAGAGTTCACTAGCTGTGCATTTCCACAAATTCTAGCTAGACTTTCAGGAGCCAAACTAGCCAATGAATCTGGCCTTGAGGCTAGCTCAGTGCCTTTCGGGACAGGTTCCTTTACCACTGCCTCCTGCCTTTTTGTGATGTATCAAAGAAAGGATAAATAATAGAACATTAGACACTGAATGAGTGAATAATACAAAGACAAATTTTAAGTTGTGAGTCTATAAATCACAAGAGACTTAAAGATATGCTGATAGGAGATCCCTGGGAATTGAACTTCCTTGGATGGAAAAGATATTGAGAAAAACTAAACTGGCAAACTTTAATGTATTTTTGTAAATTTCTGGAAGCGTCTTAATTTCACTGAAGAGAAGTGAAGCACTAGGGTTCACACACATTAAGACAGTTTCTCAACAAAGAAGCCAAATTCAGACTTTGCTGTTGAGGAACAATACTGCCGTGTAGCAACAACAGGAGGAGTTTTCTCTTAAATAATAAATGACTAAGGCCTTTAGAATCTCACTCTGATGTGTAGTTATTGTCCCAGTGCATGCTGATGGCATTTTCAGGTCAATTTTCTTTCTCTATTTTTCTAATGTAGGTAGCTGTGAGAGTCATTCTAAAGCCCTTTTTACTAATGCTATGTAGTAGGTTTTTGAGGTCAGGGAGTACTATGCCTGCAACTTCATTTTTGTTTCTCTGAAATATTTTGCTTATTCAGGGTCTCTTGTCTCTCCAAATAAATATAATTTCCCTTTCAATCTCCTTGAAAAATGAATTTGGTATCTGGATTGGGATTGTCTTGAACATGTAGATTGCTTTTGTTACGATTGTCATGTTCACCATATTGAGTCCTCCTATCCATGAACAGGGCACATTTTCTCATTTCTTTAGGTCTTTTATTGTGTCGTGCAGAAATGCTCTGTAGTTTTCTTTGTATATGTCTTTTGTATCTCTAGTTCGTTTCATTCCCAAGTAACTCAATTTGTGGTTGGCTATTATATTACTTTCTTGGTTTCTTTCTCTGAGTTCTCTTTGTTACTGTAGAGGAATCCTTCCAATATTCGGATATTGATCTTATATCCTGCCACTCTACTAAATTGGCCTATTAACTCTAACAGTTTTTTTGTTGAGTCTTTGGGTTTTTCTGTGGACACTATCATATCACCTGCATATCAAAACAGTTTAACCATTTCTTTGATGGTGACAGTGGGCCTTGTCTGGTCCCTGTTGGCAAGGAAAATGTTTTTCATTTTCTCTATTGAGAATTAAATTGGCTCTTGGTTTTGAATATATATTCTTTTCTCTATGTAGGGAAAATTCCCTTCTATTCCAATTTTGATGAGTGTCTTTATCAGGAAGGGGTGTTGGATTTTGTCAAATGCCTTTTCTGCATCAATTGCTAAGATCATATGTTTCTTATTATTTACTTTGTTAATATGGTGAATTACATTGATTGTTTTTCTTATGTTGAACCATCCCTGTATACCAGTTATGAATCCCAGTTGGTCATGGTGAATCATTTTTTTTAATGTGCTCCTGGAGTCTATTTACTAGGGTTTTGCTAAGGATTTTTGCATCTATATTAACCAGAGATATTGGTCTATAGCTTTTCTTTTTGGTAATATCTTTGCCTAGTTTTGGTATTAGGGTTATGCTTGCTTCATAGAAAAACTCTGGAAGTATTCCTTCTTTTTCAGTGTTTTTTTTTTTTCTTTTTCAGTGTTTTAAAATAATTTAAGTAGAATGGGTGTTAAATTCTCTCTGGAAAAAATATCGTCTCTGAATATTTGGTTGAAATTTACTGCATATCAGTGATAACCAAAACATCATGGTACTGGTACAATGACAGACCCATAGATCAATGGAACAGAGCTGAGAACCCAGATATAGACCCAACTATCTATGGTCAACTGGTATTTGTCAAGGAAATCAAAGCTATCGAATGGGTGAGTGATAATCTCTTCAACAAATGGTGCTGGGAAAACTGGACTTCCACCTGCAGAAAGCGAAACAGCATCCACATCTCACACCATACACAGAAATCAACTCAAGGTAAATGAGAGACCTGGGAGTAAAGCCCAAAATCATAACATCCATAAGAGACAAGTAGGGATCAAGCTTAGGCGCACTAGTCAAAGGTATAAAGAAACTGCCAAAAACAACCAGAAACACACAATCTAAAGAAGATAAAATTGATGCATGGGACCTTCTAAAGGTTAAATCTCTGTGCACATCAAAAACTTGTTCCAACAGGATGTAAAGAAAACCTATAGACTGGAAACAAACATTTGGTAATAACATCTCAGACAAGAGACTTACAACAAAAGTTCACAGAATACTCCTGGGCCTCCACAAGAAAAACACTGATAACCCAATTACAAAATGGTCAAAAGACATGGAAATAATTTTCACAGAGGAAGATATTTGAATGACAAACAGACACATGAAGAAATGCTCCAAATTACTGGCAACAAGAGAGATGCAAATAAAAACCACAGTGAGGTACCATCTCACTCAATTAAGAGTGGCAAAGTTTAACAGGGCAGCAAGTAATAGATGCTGAAGAGAATGTGGCGAGAAAGGAAGTCTTATACATTGTTGGTGGGATTGCAAAATGGTGCAGACATTCTAGAATGCAGTTTGGCGCTTCCTCAAAAAGCTGAACATAGAAATTCCATATGACCCACCTATTCCTCTACTTGAAATATACCCTTAGAATATGAGAACTGAGGAACAAACTGAGATTTGTACACCAATGTTCATAGCAGCATTATTCACCATCGCAAGAACATGAAAACATCCTAAATGTCCAACCACAGATGAATGGATTGAGAAATTATGGTATATTCACACAATGGAATACTATGTAGCACACAGGAGCAATAACTTTGTAAATTATTACCTAATTTG
>NW_006399800.1:15697238-15734632 GCF_000299155.1 Elephantulus edwardii | reverse complement strand
CAGTTATGGTTTCTTTGGGGTATATTCCCAGTAGTAGAATTGCTGGGTCAAATGGTATTTCTATTTGCAATTTTGTGTGAAAATGCCATTTTACACTCCCACCAGCAGTGAATAAGGGTTCCAGTTTCTCCACAACCTCACCAGCATTTGTTGTTTTTTGTTCTGTTAAATTTTGCTATTCTTACTGAGGTGAGATGATATCTCAAAGTTGTTTTTATTTGCATCTCACTTAGAGCTAGGGATTTTGAATAATTCTTCATGTGTTTGTTTGCCATCTGAACATCTTCTTTGGTGAAGTGTCTGTTCATATCTTGTGCCCATTTTTCAAAACTTTAATCAAAAACATGGAATTTTCTCAGAAGGGAGGAAGTAGTAGAATAGAAGAATTAATAGAAATGAGAGTTACAGGGAGGAAGCGGGAAAAGTAAATTTGCATAGTGTACACACTATGTAATTAATATAAAATAAAATATTTTATATTTTATTGTGTGAGTTATTGAATTAAAAACTAATTTGTAAGCTACTAAAATAACAAATAATAAAAACCCTTATAATTCATTAATAAAGTGGGTTAACATAGTGGCTGCCATATGGATTCAAATATGGCAATAATTGTAAAGATAGTGGAAGACCATGCATTGTTTGTATCGATCGTACTTAGGGTCAGTATGAATTAGAACTGATATGAGGACACGGTACTGTCAAGGAACTCTCATGTTCTAGGCATAAGGAATTGTGCTGCTAACGCAAAGGTAAGTGGTTTGAATTCGCCAGTTGCTCTGAGGGAGAGAGATGGGCAGTCTCTTCCTGTGTCAGCCTCTGAAATCCCCTGGGGCTCAGCTATGAATTGAAGCAATGAGTGTGTTTTGAGTGAACAAGAGCAATGTGTGTTTATTTTATTCCACTTTTGGCAAGATCAAAAAGAAAGGAAGAATTAGACTACAAAAAGTGAGGCTTCACATTAATCCATTTTTTATTATAGAGTACCATTTCTTTTTTTCCAAATATCTGACCATGTTGTCATTGAGGGCACTTTACTGAGGAATGTAGACAGTAGGTATTTACCAAGGCTTTTCTCTTGAACTGTCTCTGGAGGGCAGATACTCCCTACATTCCCCTTTCCAGGATTCTCTGCTTGCATAATTATGGACAGTGTATACTCAAATCTCCCTGACCTGATTTTTCTAATATCTATCATTTCATTTTCATTTAATTTCTTCTATAGTTGTGTTTGGTAAAACCCACAAATCACTCAAATCAAAAGCAAGGTGTGCTGTTTTAAAGAACAGAACAGAACAGGAAGCTATAAAACCTCTGTATCCTTCAAGAGGGGAAATTGTTGTTGATGGGTGCTGGTGAGTTTGGTAAGACTCATAACAATCCCATGGACAACAGGTGTGAACTCTGTCTTGTCCTTTGCCATCCTCAGCCTCTGACACACTCCAGCCCTTTGCTGTAGTCACTGTGTCATTCTGTCTGGTTGAAGGTCTTCCTCTCTTTCACCATTCCTCACCCTTTCCAAGCATGATGTCCCTCTCCAGGGAATGGCCTCTCCTAGCAACATACTCAGAGTATGTGAGACCAATCATCATCTTTGCCTCTAAGGACCACTCTAGCTGCACATTTTTCAAGACATCTGTTTGTCCTTTTGGCAATCCATGTGATATTCAGTATCCTTCTGCAACACCACAGTTCAGAATATCACTTTTTCTATCATCCTTGTTCACTGTCATGCTCTTGGATGCCTGTCTCAAGCACACCTTATTTTTCAAACTGACATCATTGCTTCATAATAGGAGTTGGAAACAGCCTAATCAGCAAACGAATGGGTAGAGAAGCTCTGGTATATTCACATAATGGATTACTATGACGCTTTGAAAAACAAAGAATTAATGAAATATTATACAAAATGGATGACCCTGGAGGATATTATGCTGAGTGAAATATCTCAGTCACAAAAGAACAAATATTGCATAGTGGCACTGTTGTAAAATGAGACTGACATTGGGGTTGGGCAGAGACTGAGAGAGATGGATAAATAATGTATACTGCATTGAAACAGATGAGGGAGAGAACTGTTTAAAAGGAATATATGATTAGGTATTATTGCCATGACAGGAGTCCAGAGTGAAGGCTGCGTAGTGGAGTGAACTTGGAGGGAGGGATTGTATAACAATGAAAGAATTTTACTTTTCAAAGAGAAGAGCAAACTGGCGTCAGGGCCCTGGGAGGGGTGGTGGGCAGGGAGAAAGGTGCAACAATGAATGAATGGAAATCCAATGTCTCTGTAAACTTTCATTAAAATTAATAATAATAAAAAATAATTTGGAGAGATCCATGACTATAGACTTTCCCAGTGCAAGAGGGGAGGTGTAAGGGTGAAATCAGTACTTGCAGTGGTGAATTTGGAAGGTCAGTAATTCCATCTGAGCCTGTATTTATCTACTTCTTAGACTACTTCTGTTTCCAGAGAGAGAATTCAACCCTAATAAATAAATTACAGTACCCCTTTGTAGGAGTCCTTGTAGTACGATGGTTAAAGTATTCATATACTAGTCAAAGGGTTGGAATTTCAAACCCACCAGCTACTCCTAGGGAGAAAGATGTGGCAGTCTGCTTCCTTTGGACTTAGAGTCTTGGAAACCCTATGCAACAAACTTGTTCTACTGTCCTATAGGGTTGCTGGGAGCTGAAGTCAACTGAAGGACATTAGGTTTTACTCTGACCTTTTATTACTCACAGTTTGGACAAGCTACTGTATGTGGAAACCTTTGAAGATCTGTTCTCTCAGCTGTACTCCTTTGGTGTCTGTTCCTGTTTACTCTGACGCTGCCCTGTAGGGTTGCTATGAATTGTAATTACCTGTGTGGGACACAACACCACCTCTGGATGTAATCCCATTTGATTTTCTTTGTTATATTCATGAGGCCATGTCATCTTAGTTAGGGAGTATCTCAAACTGGTAACTTCTGAGACACAAAATGAGTAGATTAGGCACAGAAGGTAACACAACAAGCATGAAGGAGAGAAAGGTGGATGTCATGTGGAAATCTCTGAGGAATGATGGGAGGAAATGCCGGAGAAGCTCAGACAGGGACGTTCCTGCAGAATGAACATGGAGGCTTAAGGCTGTGTGCTGAAGCTATGGTGGTCTTGTCCGTAGTGAGCTGCACTACTAACCAAAAGGCCATATGTACCCTGTGGTTCAAGGTCACCAACTGCTGTGCAGAAGAGTGGTGAGAATTCTCCTCTCATTATGATTTACAACCTCAGAACCATCTGATGGCAGTGAATGACTTGAGCTTCTTAGGATAACATATTTCTGTTCATTGAAGCTGCTTGTGGCAATAGGCAGCATTAAGAAGCCAGGTTTTGAAAAATATTGCTAGGGATATCGATGCGTAGAAGATAACAGGATCCCTGATGGAATCACACTTATCTTCTAGTGGAAGAAATAAAGAATCTGGAGTTAAATCATAATGCAATGATTCATGGTGTGTGTAGCTGCTTTTGATGGACTGATTGAGAACGCTTCTCAGTGACATTCAGGGTATTAATTTTGGAGAGAAAACCTGAGGGAAGAGGAAGTGGCTCATCATGCAGAGGCCTTTATGCGTGGTCTAGGAAATGAGTGGCCAGTGTAGCTCATGTGAACTCCACAAATAATGGGATAAAATACTACAAAGTCCAGCACCATCACCATAATAATCAGTTGTGGACTGTGCTATTGATAGTTTTTATGGATTAACATTTGAAAGTAGGTCACCAGCATTTCTTTCTAGGTCATCAGAGTCTGAAAGCTTCACTAAGGTCTGTTCAGCATCACAGCAGCATAGAAGCCTTCCCTGACAGACAAGTGGAGTCTCCTATATGGATTCTAACACTGAACAGTTAAGGCCCTCGTCACATTAACAGGATGTGGTCGAGCCAGCCTGAGTATTTGCAGAATTGGTGTTATGTGAGAGTTACTCAGATAATGAGATTGCCAGTGAGGAATGGAATATTGCCTTGTCAATATCTTTATAAATCTGATCTATATTTTTCTTTAAAGGTAGGAAACAATAACATATAAGCCTGCAGCTTCAACATTGACACTTCCTCTGCTTCTCCAGTTTATACATGTAATGTAAACAAATAGAAGAATAACTGCCCAAGATGAGTTTAAATGTTCAAGAGGGAAAGGGGGTTGGAGCAGGGGATGGGAAAAGGAGAAGGGTGGAGATCATGAGATTAGTGGGCAGATGTGGGGGTGAAGGAATAGGGAAGGTTCAATGGGGACTTTAAAGAATGGGGTGATAAAAGGCATACATCAATAGTAATTATGTAAGAACAATATATGTTGTTGTTGTTGTTGTTATGTGCCGTCGAGTCGCCTGCGACTCATAGCGACCCTATTCATTCTGTCTGGTTGAAGGCCTTCCTCTCCTGCGCCGTCCCTCCACCCTCCCAAGCATGATGTCCCTCTCCAAGGACCGGTCTCTCCTCACTACAGAACAATATATAGGAATGATTATATAAAACAGTGTACATGCATAAAACACAGTGTATGTGAATCATTGTATGATAGTATGTTGTTGTTATGTGCCGTCGAGTTGTTTGCAATTCATAGCAACCCTATATACAACAGCCCTAAACCATGCTCTATCCCATGCCAATCTCATTGCCTCTGACACACCCATCCTGATTACCCCAGTCACTGAATCAATCCACCTCATAGAGGGTCTTCCCCACCTGCGCTGTCCCTCTACTCTACCCAGCATGATGTCCCTCTCTAAAGACCTGTCTCTCCTTACAACATGTCCAAAGTATGTCAGGCGAAGCCCCAGAATCCTTGCCTCCAAGGAGCAGCCTGGTTTAACCCTCTCTAGGATGAATCTGTTTTCTTGGCAGTCCATGGTACTTTCAATACTCTTCTCCAGCACCACAGCTCAAAGGCGTCAATTCTCCTTCTATCCTCCCTAGTCATTGTCCAACTCTCTGATGCATAACAAGTGATTGCAAAAACCATGGCCTGTATCAGGCAGACCTTCATCTCCAGAGAGACACAGTTGCTCTTGAGTACTTGAGAGAGGTCCCTAACTGCAGACTTTCCCATCGCAATACGTTTTTTGATTTCCTGGCTACTGGTGCCAAGTTGACCGTGGAGCCGAGCAAACTGAAGCTGTGAATAATCTCAATCACTTCGCCATCCATCCTGATGCTACCAATTGGTCCGGTGGTGAGAATTTTTGTCTTCTTGACATTGAGCCTCAGTCCATACTGAAGGCTGCACTCCTTGACCCTCTGTAGTAAGTGCATGAGGTCCTCCTCAGTTTCAGCAAGCAAAGTTGTGTCATCTGCATAACGCAGATTGTTGATAGATCATCCACCAATCCTAACGCCACGCTTCTCCTCATAGAGGCCAGCCTCTCAGATAATCTGCTCTGCATACAGGTTGAAAAGGTGGAGATAGGACACATCCCTGGCGTACACCCTTCCCAATTTTGAACCATGCAGTGTTGCCCTGCTCTGTTTTGACAACTGCCTCTTGGTCCAAGTGTAGGTTTCGCATTAGCATGATTAAATGTTTTGGGATTCCCATTCTTCTCAGAGTCAGCCACAGTTTTTTATGATCCACGCAGTCAAAAACCCTATTTTTTAAAATTTTATTTTATTAATTTTAATGAACATTTACAGAGATTTTGGATTTCCATTCATTCATTTTAGCACTTTTCTTCCTGCACAGCCCGCCTCCCAGTTTGCTCCTCTCTTTGGAAAGCAAAAGAAAAATTCCTTCTTTAGTATACAATCCCCTCGCACCTCTCCCACTTCCCAGAGTACACTCCACTATGCAACCTTAATTCTGGACTCTTCTATCATATATTGCTTTTAAATTATTCTCTCCCTCATCTGTTCCAATGCAGTATATACAATTTATCCAGTTTTTCTCAGTCTTACCCCCAAAACCCCAAACCCAACTGTAAGTAAGAAATTGAATATATAATTCAGTGCCTACCTATATTACAGGAAAATAGAAGATTTTAAAGTAAAAAAATAAACCAAAGTAGAATCTTGACATAGAATAAGCTGTTTTATTTAGAGAAATTTTTGTTGATTGCTGTCGAGTTGAGCATGACTCATTACGACCCTGTGAACAAAAGGCCTGAAGCCTTTCTATGACTATTGTCGTTTCTCAATGTTCATAGAGTTTCCAGAGGCATGTTGTTTAGGAAGTGGAGAGGGATAAAAATACCAGATATATTGCTGCTGAGAGGACAAAATGAGAACAGAAATGTATGTCGTGTGCTGTCTGCATTAAGACTGCTGATTTCTATGAAGCACTGCTTTGGATGAATGTTAGGAGGGAATCCAGACTGGATTGCTATTATGAGAGAGGTGAGGGAAGATACAGAGAAAGAGTGCAGAAATAACTTTGAAGAGGTTTTTTCTGAAGGGAAGTTATGCCATTAAATAATTACAGAGTTTATTATTAAATGTGGGAGTTATATTATCAAGAGTAACTCCATTCTTAGTCTCAGAGAGAGAAACATATGAAGCAATCTGGAGCAAGCTGCCATGCAAAGACATGAAATTGTTTCTGCTTCACATGCCATGGTTTCTTCCCTCTGGTGTCTCACTCTTTGAAGCCAAACTTATGTCTAATGAGTAGTATCAGCTTTGCATACCTTATTTCCTACAGGGAATGTTAATCCCGTTTATTCACCTTACATTAAAACACTGAAGGAAAGAAGGCATGACATTTGCTCTGCAGGTTCTGAAACACAGATGTCTTTCATTATCAGTTGAGCTATCAAGGCTGTTCCAGTCTCGTGTAAACTTTGTTTCTATCCTTGAGCGCCTTCGTCATTGGAAGGCTCTACATTCCTCCCATGTCCCTTTTTATCTTCTGAATGTCTTACAATTTTTAGGGACTAGAAGGTGACTAGTAATGTTACTGTTAGGGGCTATCAAGCCAACTATAAGTCACAGCAACTCGAGCAACAACAGCTCTGAACCTTGCCTTATTCTACGCCTTCCTTGAAATCTCCCTATGCTCGAGCCCATTGTTATAGTCAACAGTCTATCTTCTTGAGGGTCTTCCTCTCTTTATCTGATGTTCTACTTTCCCTGCATGATGTCTTTTTCCAAGAACTAGCCCCTCCTGGCAGCATGCCCAAAGTGTGTGAGATTAAGTTTTACCACCCTTGACTCTGAGAAGCTCCCTGTTTACACTTCCTCCAAGAAAAGATTTTTCTTCAGCAGCTTATGATGTATTAAATGCTTGTCTCCAACACCATAATGCAAACAGACATCAGTTCTTCTGTGACTTTACTTATTTATTTGTCCAACTTTCAGATGAGTGGGAAGCAACTGAAAATACCATGCCTTGAATCACCACAGTAGTCTTTTGTCTTGAATGGCGTTTTTTCAGAGCTTCCAGAATATCTGAGTTAAATGGAAAAAATGAATGGAAGGATCAGAGCAAGTGACAGGCTAGAGGAGTGGGAAGTGACAAAACTGATACCCTTGGTCATTAGCAATATAAAGAGGTTCTTGACAGCAGATTTTCCAAATGCAGCATGTCTTTTGATTTCTTGAATTCTGCTTCCATAGGTGTTGATTTTCAGTACAAGTAAAAGGAAATCCTTGACTTCAGGCTTTTCTCCATCTATCATGATGTTGCCTATTGATCCAGTGGTGAGAATTTTTGTTTTATTGACATTGAAATGTAATCCATATGGAAAGTTGTAGTCTTTGATCTTCTGCAGAAAATGCTTCAAAGCTATCTTCACTTTCTGCGAGCAAGGTGTGTCACCTGTATTACATATGTTGTTGATGTATCTTCCTCCATCCTAGTGCTACATTCTTCTTCACAGGCCCAGCTTCTCGAATATTTGCTCAGCAAATAGATTGAATAGGTCTTGAGAAAGGATATAACCCTGATAGACACTTTTCCTGATTTTAAGCTATGCAGTGTTCCTTGGCTCTGTTTGGACAACTGCTTCTTGATCCATGTATAGGTTTTTCATGAGTATCATTAAATGTACAAGAATTCACATTCTTCTCAGTGTTATTTTTAAGCTCAAGCCTTTTGAACATTGTAACTCTTTTCGGTTTCTGCTTAAATATAATTCATTCTTTGCCGCTAATTAAGCTGAAGATGCCTGGGAATAAAATTTGAAACAAAAGATTTATTTAAAATTTTAAAAGAGAAAGAATAGAGAGTGTCAAAATGAGACATTTGAAAGTTAATGTGAGGACAGTACATTGATGAGAGAGATAAGATGAAGACTTAACTTTATAAAACCAAAACAAAGAGATCTGACTACATAAAGTTCGTTGTTTGATGATCTTAAGCAGGGTAATTTTCATGGAGTCTAAAGATCAAAGTGTGATTAGACTGGGAGGAAGAGAGCAAGTGAAATGAAGTAGAGATAGTATAGACTGTACAAGGATATAGCTCTTGGAACTGCTCCTTCAACCCCTCATTTTATATCTCTCTTCTAGAACATTCAGTTAGTACAAAACATGCTGTAATATCTCTTAGCTTAAAAGGAGTGAGAAGTAGGACATTGGAGAAGACTGGTCCCTATGGTGTCCTTCAGAGACTACCTATTTTTTCTGTTCCTAATAATAGGAACTTGTGAAAATGCTACTGTGAGGTCAGTGTCTTCTGCCCTCCTCTAATTTCATAAGGTAAAGAGACAATGAGTATCATCCCAAGGCTGACTATGAGGTCAAAGTTAAACAGGCTACCCTCCTCCGACCTTTTTTACCAATTCTGACACCAACAGTTTCTCCTATACTACTCTGCTCCTCTGTTGTGTTTGACAATTCATTGTGAAAGCCATGCTGAACTGACAGATCATGTTCACGGTTTAGGAGTTTACTAAGAAGGTAGCAGGTTACAATTCAGGATCAAAAATTATTCAAAAAACAGGTCTGTTGGGAAAGCCCCCTTTGGGGAAGACTTGTCTCTAGGCTTCAGCCTCTTGGCCCCTGGCCTGTGCCCTGCTCTGTAAGTATTACAAAATCTTTTAGCTTTGCCAATATAAGTGTCAAGAAACACCCCTACTCCACTGACAAGTCTACCCAAAAATACTGTTTCTGCATGTTTCAACCTCATTCCTTAGTTGTCAAACCATTTTTAGGCTAAAACCTGCATCCCTGAATTTAATAAAACTTTAATTGTCATTTATTTTCACCAAATATATTTGTATCAACATGTACTTGTTGATATGTCAGGAAGCAAGATGCTAAATTAAGCAGAAACTATACAGAAAATAATTGCCGTGAAAACTTAGATACTTGATTGTTTACTTATTAATAATTCATAATCTATTTTTTCTCACAAAGGATTTGAGAAAAACAATCCTGTATTTTACATTCTGTACTTCTTTGCATTAAGCAGTCTGTAATCACCAAAACGGAGCCAAAGAAGTCATAGAAAGAATAGATACTACTGGTTTCGTCCCTGTAAGGAAAGGAAAATGAAGCTATGAGTTTAATATGGAAATGATGCTATGCTTGACCAAATCATAGAACAAAGAAAGAATTCGTCTCTAATTGTATAGGTTGCTCCAACTTTGTTGTTGCTGTGTGTCATTTAGTTGCTGGCTACTCACAACAACCTTGTTTACAACAGTCTCACCGACTGACATACCTACCCCCTTTGCCCTAGTTACTGTGTCAATCCATCTCATTTGGAGTCTTCCTCTCCTACACCATCCTTCCTCTCTTCCAAGTATGATGTTGTTCTCCAAGGACCAGTCCCTCCTGGTCACGGCCCAAAGTGTGTGAGATGGAGCTTCAAAATCCTAGCCTCCAATAGGACACTTGGTTTCACCCTCTCCAGGACAGAAATATTTGTTTTCTTGCCAGTCCATGTTTCAAGACTCTTCTCTAGCACCACAACTGAAAGGTATCAATTCTTCTGTTATCCTAAATCGTTGTCCAACTTTCTGATGCCATAGCAAGTAATTGTGAAGACCATAGCCTGGATCAGGTGCCTGGGTCAGGTGCACCTTAGTCTCTAGACTGACATTGTTGCTTCTCAATACTCTGGAAAGGTCATTAACAGCAGATTTTCCCAGTGTAATTGGTCTTTTGATTTCATGACTGCTGGTGCCAAGTGTGTTGATTGTGGAGCAAGCAAGCTGTAATTGTTAACACCCTCAATCTCTTATCTATCTGTCGTGATGCTGCCAGTTGACCCAGTGGTGAGAATCTTTGTTTTCTTGGTTTGAGCTTCAATCCATGTTGAAGACTATAGTCCTTGACCTTCTGCAGTAAGCGCTTCAGTTTCCACTCATTTCAGCAAGCAAGGTTGCGACATCAGCATTACATAAGTTGTTGATGAGTCTTCCTCCAATTCTGATGCCACAGTCTTCCTCATAAAACCCAGCTTCCACAGTGATTGGTTCTACATATTTTGAAAAGGTATGGAGATGAGATGAATCCTGGACACACTCCTTTACCGATTTTAATTGCTTTCTCTTCATTTCGTTTCTCGGTGCTCTAGTGCAATATTCAGAGTCTTTATTTTATTTTTTTTTACATAAAATAACGTCTCTATACTCTTTTATTAAACAATTTGTAAATTTTTTGAAGCCAAAATCCATTGATAAGTGCAGTATCAATTTCAGATAAACATGATATAACCTTAACTATTACATCATTTAGGGGTTTTTTATTATTAAAGGGATAAACCTCTCAGGGATCACTCCAATATTACTGTTCTTTAACTAGGTGGAGCAAAACTGGGTTTTGAGTAGATGCTTCAGAATGTGGATGGTTCCTCTACTGTCTGGGCGCCTTCTGTTATAACTTGACACACTTGGCCATTGTCTTTGAGGCCCTGCTAATTTAATCTGTCAGTGTCTCTTCTGACATCCATTTGATCTCTACTACTTCTTCTGTCTTTGTAATGATCTTTTGTATTCTTCTTGGATGATATTCTTTATGTCCTCCCACAGCTCATTTGGTCCTCATTCAGTAGTGTTTTTAAAGCCTCAAACCTGTTCCTGAGTTCGTTTTTAAATTCAGGTGGGATAGACTCAAGATGAAATTTTGGTTCCTGTAGATTTGATTTGACTTTCTTTAGCTTTAATTTTGATTTGCGTATGAGTAGTTGATGGTCTGTTCAACAGTCAGCACCTGGGCTAATTTTCATTGCTGATATTGAATTTCTCCAATGATTCCTGTGTGTACAATCAGGTGAAATCCATGTGTATAGCCTGCGTTTATGTTTGTTTTAAAAGATATTTGCAAGGCATTAAGCATTGATTGTGCAGAATTCTGTCATTCTATCCCTAACCTCATTTCTCTCACCAAGTCCATGTTTTCCGACTACAGATCCTTTTTCCTGGCTCCCAATTTTTGTATTGTAGTCCCCCATTATGGTCCATAATTTGGCTCCATACCACATTTAAATCAAGTGCCTGGAGTCCAGTAGTAATTGTATATTAATACTACACCTACCCCCATTTTCTCCGATTCTCTTACCACCCTATCTCCAAACATATTCTTAAAATACATGAACTAGTATTTCCTGCCCTACCTCACCTTAAATTCTTTTTGCTTTATTCTTCACATGCCTCCCAGGCCTTCTTCTTAGCTATTTCTTATAAGCCATTTCAGTACTAACTCAGGAGTATCTTTTTTTCTGTTTGTTTATCTTAATGAATAGCTCACACTTGGCTAATCCTGTTCCATCATGAAGCTTTTTTTTTTTTAAGGAATTATCCTAGAATTATACCTTTTATCTACTTTTGATTTTTTTTTCACCTTTGGAGAAAAATGAAAAAAGTTGGGATGTCTTTCAATATTAGGGATAATAAAAGGAGAATTGGTGTCTTTAAACTGTGGTGCTGGGAAGAGTATTGACTATACCATGGACTGCCAGGAGCACAAACAGGTTCTGACTAGAGAGGGTGAAACCAGGTTGCTCCTTGGAGGCAAGGGCTCTGAGGCTTCGTCTGATATACTTTGGGCATGTTGCAAGGAGGGACCAGTCCTTGGAGAGGGACATCATGCTTGGAAGGATGGAGGGACAGAGAAAGAGAGGAAGACCACTGATGAGATGGATTGATTCAGTGATTGGGTAATGAGGTTAGATGTGTCAGAGACAATAAAGTTGGCACAGGAGAGAGCAAGTTTCAAGACTATTGTACCTAGGGCTGCTATGAGTGGCAAGTGACTCGACGACACATAACAGCAACAACAAGTGGTGGTGTAATCTATAGAGAATCTATAGTAT
The DNA here is from genome assembly GCF_000299155.1 of Elephantulus edwardii. NCBI lineage: Eukaryota > Metazoa > Chordata > Mammalia > Macroscelidea > Macroscelididae > Elephantulus > Elephantulus edwardii. The sequence goes on along the minus strand of NW_006399800.1, from coordinate 15,722,394 downwards.
ATAATCTATATAGTATGTGTATAGTGGAGTATATGCGTGGCTCACATTGAGAAGAATGCGAATCTCAGAGCACTTAATTATGCTCATGAGGAACTTATACCTGTATCAGGAAGCTGTTTTGCGAAAGCAGCAGGGGAGCACTGCATGGTTTGAAATTGGGAAGGGAGTGTGTCAAGGTTGTATTCTATCTCCATTCCTGTTCAATCTATATGTTCATCAAATTATCCGAGAATTGGACTCTGTGAAGAGAAATGTGGCATCAGGGTCGGAGGAACACTCATCAATAACCTGTGTTATGCAGATGACACAACCTTACTTGCTCAAAGTGGGGAGGATTTGAAACACTACTTGCAAAAGATCAAGGAATACAGCCTTCAGTATGGATTGGGTCTCAGTATGAAGAAAACAGAGATTCTTACCACTGGACTGATAGGCAGTGTCATGATGGATGGAAAGGAGATTGAAACTGTCAGCAGCCTCATCTTGCTTGGATCCACTATTAACACCCTTATTACAAGCAGTCAGGAAATAAGGAGACACACTTCACTGGGAAAATCTGCAGTTAGGGACCTTTTCAAATTATTGAGAAGTGATGTCAGTTTGTGGACTAAGGTGCATCTAATTCAGGCCATGCTCTTTTTTGATGACTAGTTTTACATTTGAGACGTGGACAATGAATAAGAATGACAGAAAAAGAATTAATGCCTTTGAGCTGTGGTTTTAGAGTAGAGCACTGAACATCCCATGGCTAGCCAGGAGAGAATGCACCTGGAATGCTCTTTGGAGGTAAGAATGATGAGGTTTTGCCTAACATACTTTGGGCATATTGCTAGGAGTTCCCATTCCTTGGAGAGGGACATGTTGGGAAAGTTGGAGGGTCAGCTAAGGAGAGGATGACCTTCAACTAGGTGGATTGACAGGGTGACTGCTGCACTGGGTTCTTGTGTGTCGGGAAGTGTGAGGATGGCACAGGATAGGGCTGTGTTCAGATCTTTTGTTTGTAGGGTCGCTATGAGTCATACTTGACTCGACGGCACCTAATAACAAAACAATAGTGTAGTATATGTAGTCTATAATATATCATCTTTGGGTTGGGCTGCTCACCCAAAGGCTGCACCTCTCTGGAGATGGGAACCCACTGGCAGCTCCTCAAGAGAAAGATCAGTAATCTCTGTGATTTACCTTCTGGAAGGTCAGCTGTGTGTCACTTCTGACTCAAAGACAGAAACTTTCACTTCTAAATATTAAGAAGCTTACCATTTTAAACTGTAAAATATTACATAATTTCTTCATTGTCTTTTCTCCCATGTGTCATTTTAAAAAACTGTATTTTTATTAGGAAGATTTTATGAGGAAGAGTGTAGCATAAGGATTGGAGAAAGACTCATCAACAACCTGTGCTATGCAGATGGTACAAGTTTACTTGTCAAAACTGAGGAGTACCTGAAGCATTTTGCAGAAGGCAAGAATTGTTGTTTTCAATATGAATTGAAACTTAATATCAAGAAGACAAAGATTCTTGCCACCGGGCCATTTGGCAACAGCATGATTGATGAAGAGATTGAGGCTATTAACAATTTTAGCTTGTTCACATCCACAATCAACACTCTTGGCACCAGCAGTCAGGAAATGAAAAGATTAATTGCTCTGGGAAGTCTGCTGTCAGGGACCTCTCCAAAGTACTAATGAGCAATGATGTCAGTTTAGAGACTAAGGTGTGCCTGATCCAGCCTTTGGTCTTCAGAATTACTTGCTTTGCATCAGAGAACTGGACAGTGACTAAGGATATAATACATAGGAAGTGTTTGTTGAAGCAAGATTATATCATCTACACAGTACAGATTGATGAATCTTCCTCCAATCCTAATGCCACATCCTTCTTCATATTTGATTACCTAGAACAATTTAAATAATAACAGTGGAACAGTATTTTACTGGAAAGTTCCATGTTGTTATTGATGTTCATTGCTTTCAAGTTGAGCACGACTTATAACAACCCTATGAACAAAAGGCCTGAAACCCCTCTAAAAGTATAGACATTTATCAAAGTTCATAGAGTTTCTGGAGGCATGTTATTTAGGAAGTGGATGCCACTTCTGTCTCCAAGAAAAGCTCCATATTGTTTAATTATATATAATGATGTCCATTTTATATGGACAACTAGAATATTCGTTGGAAAGTAATTGAAAAAAAAAGTTTTCCTCTTTTTAGTGCTACAACTCATGGTGACCCTCTGAACAATAGTTCTAATCATTGCCCTATCCTGAGCAAGCCTCACCATCTCTGACACATCTGAATCCATTGCCCAATCGCTGTGTCAGTCCATCTCATTGAGGGTGTTCCTCACCTGCACTAACCCTATAGCTCTCCAAGCAGAATGTCCTCCTCCAAGGACTGGCCCCTCTGGCCAACATGCCCAAAATGTATGAGGCAGAGCTTAAAAACCCTTGCCTCCAAGAAGCAACTCACTTTCACTCTCTCCAGGGCAGACCTATTTTTTCTCTTGGCAGTATGTTCAATCCTCTTCTCCAGCACCACAACTCAAAGACATTGATTCTTCTGCTGTCATCCTTAGTCATTGTACAGCTCTCAGATGCATAGCAAAGGCTTGAGAAGAAAATTGACTGTATCAGATGCACCTTAGCTTCTAGACTGATACCACTGCTCTTTAGCACTCTGGAGAGGTCCCTGACAGCAGTCTTTTCTAAAGCATTGATTTCCTGACTACTGTTGCTGAACATGTTGACTGTGGAACTGTGCAAGCTGAAAATTGTTCACAATCTCAATCTCTTCTCCATATATCATGGTGCTGCAAATTGGCCCAGAGGTGAGAATCTTCATTTTTTTGATGGTGAGATAAAATCCATATTGAATACTGCAGTCCTTGACCTTCCGTAACAAATGCCTCAAGTCCTCCTCAGTTTCCGCTGGCAAGGTTATATCATCTGCATAATGCTGATTGTTGATGAAACTTCCTCCAATCCTGTTGCCACGTTCTTATAGTAATTTGTAATAGTAAAAATATATTTTACTGAAATTCTAACTTAAAATTTATTGCTGAGTGAGAACCCACACATACCCGATCCTCCACTGGGTTTTCAAGGCCATAAATCTACTCAGTGGTACATAACACTAATAACAGTCATTAAATACTCCTTTCTTCAGTGCATTTTGTAGAAGCTGAAGGTATGTTTCATGGATTTCAATATTGTCATATTGGCTTGTTAAAGCCATCTGTTGATGCTTTTCAGGATGCTAATTATAGTAGCATAGTGTGATTTTTTTTTATGGCTGGCAACTTTAAAATTCCTTTTTAGAATAAACATACTGTTTGAAAACAGTATTTAGAATCCTAGAATAGTGACCTTCTAACCTAACAATAAAACTTTAAAAATGGAAATTGTTTTCAACTTTTGTTCTTCCTTTGCTATCTTCCATTATCTTCTGATAGCAATATATAGGTGAGTCTTACCTCCCAAATTACATTGTAATCTTCCTCTGGGAAATACTCTTTCCTTTGCCCAAAAAAGTTGTGGGGCTAAATAATTAAACAAATGATGTAAGTTCTTAGACCCTTCCTTACCACTTACTAAAGACATATTTAGAGATTCTTGAATCCTTAACTTGATAAAGTACTTTTTTTCTCAAATGGATTAGAATTTTAGCTTTTCTAAGACATTTTACAGATAAAAGTCATGTGTTCTCCTTTTCTCATAAAACACATCAGAAACAACTGCTATATCCAAATTCTGTTCCAATTTTATAGTACTGGCTAAAGCTATCTTTTTATTTAAGGTATCCTTGTCTTCAAATTATATCACTAATACCAAAGTAATACCAAAAAATGTGGCAAAGTTATTGCCCAGAATAAAATAGCAGAATTTAGATCTAAATAATCATCATCTGCCAGCTTCATTTACTGGTTAGCTGACTATTCCTATTTCCTTTTTGCATGTATCAGTACTTTAAGGGGGGGAACCTAAATTACTTTTTGGAAGGATTGATTAGGGACTTCAAGGAGCTCTGGTGGCCTATTGGGTCAGGAGCTGTGCTTTCAGTTTAAAGGCCACTAGCTGTTAAGCAGAATGATGAATAATCCGTTTCTTTGCAATTTACAGCCTCATAAAACTCACTGGAGGGTAAGCTATGAAGGAGTGCTGATTTATGAATCATTGAGTTTAGAGCTAGTAGGGAACTCGGAACTCTGGTGATACATATATAGTCCAAGAGGGAGTTGCAATGATGCTGACCCAAAAGTAGTGCTTATAGCAATTTGAATTCACCAGCAGCTCCAAAGGAGAATGATGGAGAGTCTCTTTTCGTGCAGTCTACATCTTCGGAAACCCAATGGAGGGTCAATATGAGTCAACTCTAACTCAATGACAAAGAGTTTGAAGGTTTTTGTTTCTTGGTTTTTTGTTGTTGGGTTTTTTTGTTTTGTTTTTGTTTTTGTTTTTTAATTAGTGTTACCAGGGAGCTCTAGTAGTTAATCCAAAGCTAGTTGTGCTGGTAACCCAAAGGCCTTGCTTTTCTGTTGGTTTAAATCCACCAGTCATTCTTGTAGGAAAAAGACCAATTTTCTCCTACTGAAATTGCTCAAAAACTGAACAGATAAGCACTATGATTTGGAATTGACTGAATATCAATGCATTAGACTTTTTTTTTGGTTTTGAGTTAGTAGGACATGGAAGAAGCAGAGAAAGTATTGCCTGGTAATACTTCAGTATCATATGCAAATGCAAAAGGGAGATAGCAGATACTAAAATCAATCAGCAAAGGAATTCTTCTTTCCTCTTGTTAGATTCTAGTACCAATGTATAAAATTTCCAGTATCATTGTGTACCAATGAGGGAGTTTTTCTTTTGCTTTTCAAGGAGAGGAGCAAATGGGGGGGGGAGGGGGGAGGGGTTTGTGCGGGGAGAAGGGTGCAACAATGAATGAATGGAATCCCAAAATCTCTGTAGATGTTCATTGAAATGAAAAATAAACAACCTAAATTAAAAAAAAAAAAATTTCCAGTATCTAATGCCTTGGAGAGGACTAGCAAGTTCCTTCCAGAGAAGGTTACCAGTGACAGACATGAAAAGCAAACAATGCCAAGTTTATTAGTGAAAAAAGTTTATTGAGATATGTTGTTGTTCTTGTTGTTGTTATGTGCCGTCGAGTCGCCTGCGACTCATAGCGACCCTATGTACAATAGCCCTAAACTCCGCTCTGTCCTGTGCCAATCACACTGCCTCTGACGCTCCCATCCCAATTATCCCAGTCACTGAATCAATCCACCTCGTAGAGGGCCTTCCCCTCCTGCGCTGTCCCTCCACCCTCCCAAGCATGATGTCCCTCTCCAAAGACCAGTCTCTCCTCACAACATGTCCAAAGTATGTTAGACGGAGCCTCAGAATCCTTGCCTCCAAGGAGCCATCCGGTTTAACCCTTCAAAAGAAGCATATAGCTGGTCATCTTATGAGTGAGAAGGACATTGGTCTAGGGACAGAGTTCCAGTGTTTTATCAGGATCTCCTTTCTTATCTAAATTAACTCTCCCATCCTTTTAATCCATGACTCTTTCAGATTGATGTAAAAAGGCAACTTTTTCTTAGACAGCCATCAAGAGTGTTGTCCCAAGGTCACAATGCCCTTAGTTCCAAATGCTGGAGGATAGAGTGTGAGGAGGTCTGCCCAAGACTTCCAGCAGTTTTGGTTGTACTCCCTCAAGGTTATGTGGTCATAATTTTCTTTTCCTTCTTCTTTGAACCCTTGTCATCTTGTTTCTTTTGTTCTGTCTCTAACACCTTCTTTGGGTTACTGAACTTTGACTCCTTCTCTCCTAGGTCAAAGAAATAAGTCAAAGAGCATGCCTATCCTTCTTACATGTCTCCAGGCTCAGGGATATTTATAAAAAACAAAAACGTCCAATGAGAATCCTTTCTTGAATTTGTTATATGGGGGAAGGAATATCTGTCTTTCCTTTGACCAGTGATACTGAAAAATATAGCGATGGAGCTTCTGATAGTCATATTTCCTGACCTTTACAGGAGAGGGAAACAGAGAGAGAACTACTTTATTTGAACTTTTAATTTCGCTATGTCTGAGATAGATCCAGTCTTACTTCCTATCTCCATGTGTTAATAAATCACCTTTTTGTCTTAAGTGAATTTGAAGCAGATGTTTGTTACTTGTGACTGGAAAAATTTTGATCAGTGCTTAGCCTTAAAGTATTAAAGTATTTCTGTGTAGAGTCTAGGGCAGACTGATGAAGCAGTTTTCAAAGTTCTTCTTGTTGTTGTTAGGTGTTATAGAGTCATGTTTATAGCGACCCTATGAACAACAGGTTCGAACCCTGTCTTATCCTGTGCCATCTTCATTATCTCTGGCACTCATGAGCCCGTTGCTATAGTCACTGTATCTTGTGTCTTGAGTAGTAGACAATTGGATATATTAAGGTGTGTTTCCCTATGCTCCCTCATTGTAATAGCCCAGAGTCTATCCATTTGAAGTAACCGCTTAAATTATCTCTTACTAACTTGTTTTCCTTTGCTCACAGTGTATTCTCCTTCTATATAACATTCTCTGAGTAGCCGCAAGTTTTAAAAAACACAGATGATTATCTTCGTCTCTACCCAAGTAAAGCTTTCTAGGCAAGACTGTATATTTAGTGGAATATTTTGAAAGTATGCTAAGTTGCATTCATTCAACATAAGTAGAATATATATTTTTGCTTTTTAATAATACTAATTGATCTCATGAATTTTATTTTCTTTTCCTAAGAATGTATGAAGACACAGTAAAGTTTCCTAATTACGTGCATGAATGACTGAAGTTTTTAGTGTTGCTCAGAAGATCTTTTCATGATTATATAATTATTTAATGTTTTATTCTATACCAAGGGAGCACTGGTGGCTTAGTGGCAAGAAGAACAAGGAAATTTTGAAACAATCGTACTGAGACGAGAACTCTTTAACATATCTTTTTAAGCATTCTTCTTTTTATAGAATTTAAAGGCATTTATCAAAGGTGACCCAAGTCCTTAAGTAAGGTGTCCTTGTCTCTGACAGAATGCTTGCCAGCATATAAATTGGTACGCTGCAATCAAAGAGAAAAACGTGTAGTTTGTAAATTTCTTCTCTATTTTCTAAGAACATGTCCTTACTGGTTCCTGTTTTTATAATAAATAAAAATATTAATGAATCATATTAATTATTACCTTGAAAGTTGTGATGGCTTACTTCTGTTCAGTTTTGATTGGATTTGTCTCCAGATTAACATTTCTTCATCAGAAGAAGTAAATTTAAGGGTAGATGCAGTTCTCCACTTGAAACAGTCTTTTGATAGTGTACTATCACAACCTATTGTGAATTGCATACAAATTATCTTCATACTCACACCTAAACCATGTAAATTCTGTTAGTCCAAGGGTTCTGGAGAGCTCAAATGGCAGAGACCACAGGAAAAAATGCCGACATTATCTGTATTTTGCTTGTTGTTTCTGAGTACCATCGAGTTGGAGCTGACTCGTGGCTGACTCACCAGTGGGTTTTAAGAAGCAGCTTATACGGTAAGTCAGAGAATGACTTCCAAACCTCAAGCCACATAGCAGGGACAGTGTCAGAACCATGGCTCCACTTCAGCTTCAGGAATAAGTGGCAAGGCTGGTAAGAAGAGCATTAGATAAAGAGACTAAACTATTTGTAAGGATCTCAGCTATTTCAGGTGTTGCTCTCAGCAATGAGGAAGCCTGACAAAACTGTTTTCTAACAATTGTTTCTAACTAGAGTTGTAAGTAGTATATATTTTACATTTGCTTGTGACACTGATGGCATTTTAATTAGTGTACAATGGGGAGAACAATGGGAAGAAACACCTTTTCGGTGTAGAATCACAGAGTGCACTGCACAGTGTATTCTTTTCTGACTATTGCATCTTCTGTCACTCCAGGAGAAAATGAAATAAACTACAGAAAGAAAAAAAAAAGGAGCAGCTTAATCGCATGTAGGAGATTGCCCATCCTTCTCCTACATACATTGCTTAGCACTGAATTTTGCTGGATATGGAAATACTAAAACTTTTCTGTCTCAGGAATGATTTTTAGAACTCTGTAACCCCTTACACATTCTTTTTGAGACAGCTCATTGTTAACTTAGGGAAGGGGATCTTTCAGATATTTGGAATAAATAGCTGCTCTGCTAAAGTACAGATCAATGGTAAACCTATCAGGATTATTTAATGGCCGTTAACGGAAATTGATTCAAGATAACAATAAAAATTTAGTGTTTGAGCTGTGGTGTTGGAGAAGAGCATTGAATATCCTGTGGACAGTCAAAAGAACAAACAGATATGTATTAGAGAGGGTGCAGCTAGAGGGCTCTTTGGAGGCAAGAATAATGAGGCTTCATCTCCCATACTTTGGACATGTTGCTAGCAGGGCCTATTTCTGGGAGGGGTACATGATGCTGGGAATGGTGGAGGGTCAGTGAAAGAGATGAAGACCCTTGACAGTTGGATTGACAGGGTGACTGCTGCAATGGTGTGTCGGGAAAATGAAAAGTGTGTCAGGAAATGTGAGGATAGAACAGGGTCCAGATATTTTGTTCATAGGGTTGCTGTGAGTTGCATTCGACTGGATGGTACCTAACAGCAACATAGAAAGTTCAAAGGGCCAACTATTTTGTGCCCATTACTAAATCCTGGTACTTAAATGATGTTAACAGTACTATTATTTTCATCTCTGCACAGTATATTTTTTTCAGTAGGTTTATTTTTAATAAAACAGTCTCTATGGTCTGTTAGACATAATCTTTGGTAACTAAATTCCTATCCTCATTTCTTCTTATCATTTAAAAAAGAAGGAGAATATTCTGGATTATTTAAGCAAACGTTCTAGGGAAGAATCTGATTAGACTGACTTTGTTCAATAGATTGCCTTGACCCACCCAACCTCTGATTGGTTAGGTGATTTATGTGCCCACCTCTGTGACATCAGCAAAGAAAGTGATAGACGGCCCTGTTAGAATTGAAAGGGAGACTTTCAAAAATAAAGGAAGAGAGAGAAAGGAGAAATAGGTTGAGATGGACTTGTGCATTTGTACTAATTAATAATGGTGACTTTTTAAGAAACTGCAAAGAGTATGACAAATTGTGCTGTGTACTGGTAAATTTATTGACTATGTTAACTTTAAACAGAAAGGATAGATATGGAAGCTGAGAAAGAAGAGGTGAAAAGAGACATGGATTAAAAAACCAAAGAATTTAAAAATTAGCCTGTGACAATTGCGTGACCCACCCAAGTAGTTATGCTCTTTCTTATCCTTTGGGACAATGTAGATATTTTTAAAGTGGAAGTTTCTTTCAGTTATCTCTTTTGTTTTACCTTTTAGGTGGACAAAAAAATCGTAAGAACTGAGATAGGAGTTCTTCTTCGCCTCTCACATCCAAATATTGTAAGTGGACTTTAAACTACTATTTCAAATACTTTCAAAGCTAAAGAATGGAATCTTTGTTCTTCACTCTCTGAACTAATAATAAATAGGAGATTCTTTTTTCACTAGCAGCCTCCATGACCCAGCTTTTGTCCTTATCTACTTACATTTTCAGTTTTTGAGCAAATAAATCTTAGATATAACACCTCTCAACAGAGTTTAGAAAATGAACAGACCAGCAATATGGATACAATCTTAATTTTCATGTACAAAAGAATAACAAAACAATTGGATGGTTTGTTTTTCTCTTAAAAAACATTGTGTTTCCTTTCTTTTGAATGCCTACTTTATTAATATGTCACTGCCAAGAAATCCTGTGAAGAAACACATTGCTTTCCAAAGCCATTTCTGTGTCCTTTGAGAGAGTATCTGTTTCAGGAACAGTATGAGGATTCATAGAAATGACATACTTTCATGTAGAAATAAAATTCCCTCAGTAGCTCTGCTTTAGCTATGCTTGGGCAAAGTCACAAGTGGTAAAGGCAGGTAAAGAACATGTTGGAGCCAATGAAGTGAAATGAATGAAATAATTGTTAAGACCACACTTGTTTTTACAAATTGAACCATCAACTTAAAGTAAATATTTTACCCACTTTACAGAGAAAGTGGTAGTTCTTAGGCAAATGGCCTTTGATGCTTCAGATTCAAAGCTAAATATATGAATTGGGGACACATCTAGCTATAAATAACAGAAAATACTTGGTTTTAGTTTTTCTTTCCCCGCCCCATGCCCCGCGTACAGTACTCCTTTTTTTTTTCTTCTTCTTTTTTTTAAACATATACAATGAGAAAACAGAGGATTGTTCACACTGGTTCAACTCCTTAGTGATTCCATTCAGCACCATGCACTTTCCATCCTCTGACCCTGCATCCTCAGAACATTGGCTTCATCCTCATGCTTTCCCTTCATGGTCCCAAAATGACTGCCTCACTGTCTTCACCCTTTACTGGGGGTATGCTTAAGACAGAAAGAAGGTGCAAGAGTGAGAGAGTCGTGTGAAAAGTAAATCAATAACCCCTTTTCAGAAATTACTACAGCAGAATTCTCTTCAGATTTTGTTGGCCAAACCTGGCCACACAGTCATCCATAGCTGCAAGCAAGCTGAGACAGTAGGGAGCGGTATTATCATAAGTGGGTTAGACCAGTCATACTCCATAATTTAGGGTGAGGCAAATTACTTCTCTGTACAAAATCCAGCTTCTGTTTTCAGTCAAGTCAAAGGAAAAGGGCCTTAGGCAAGCAATTAACAAAATTTGCAGCACTTAATCATATCTTTTATATCTTTCATCTCTTCCTATTATTCCAAAGAGACATAAGTTTGGATTTGGCTTCAAATGTAGGTTAGCCCTGCCCTCTCATACATATGTTGAAAAATAATAAAAATTAGAGTATATTAATTTGTTGAACACTCATAGTTGAGCAAATAACTGTCTCTATTACTTTTCTGAGAACCTCTTTATTCCTTCTTCTTTGAATAATTTTAAAACTGTTGAGGGAGTGTGTACACAGACAGACTTTATCAGGTCAGGTCTTGCCTCAGACCCTTCATTTCATGTTTCATTCTAAGTTCATTTCCTGGAAAAGGTGGTATTTGCATGGCTAGACCTATGAAATATGATGTCTTCAAATGGCTTGTTGTTTTGGGTGCTATCAGGTCAGAATCAGCTCATAGCTGACCCTCCAGCAGATTTTCAGAGGCAGTACATTGCACGAGAGGATTGCCCATCAGATCATCCTTCTGTGGAATAACTTGCCTTTGGATCTTATCTTACCACTAGGCCACCAAGAATTCTATTTTTCTCCCCACTCTGGGAATTTTCAGCAAAATTTTAACAAGTGTTTGTAAGGGTTATATCTTTCATCTGACAAAATGGTCAAAATTCACTCAGATTTTGAAGAAGTGAGGCAACTGATATAAATAACAAGCCCCATGAGAAGAATGACAGACGGCAGTGCAGAGCCTTTATGCTTTAGAAATGATGCTCAAACATATGACTGGTGCAGAAAATGTGATTTTACTCGTAGTTTTATCCATTTCAGTGGTGGGGAAAGGAATTTCTGATAGTCTTCTCTTATATATATCTTTCCTCAGATAAAACTTAAAGAAATATTTGAAACCCCTGCAGAAATCAGTCTGGTTCTAGAGCTCGTCACAGGAGGAGAACTGTTTGACAGGTGAGTTATTGCTAGAAGTCTAATCAAGAAGTATTTCTCTTCTGACCCCCAAGGAAATAAAAAGAAAAACTAAAACATATTTTCCTGGTACTTTTCATAAATAACAATATATCAACTGTTAAAATTTATAAAATAAATATTAAGTATAGAGGACAGAAGGAGATGGATGTTGTTTTAGTTGTTAGACATCAAAAAACTGGTTCTGTTCTTAATGGCTTTATAAGTGAGAGAACCAAATATCCCCCTGGCTCGTGCCATCCCTGTAATAATGTCTGTCATTGAATTTATTATTGCAACCACTTTGACAAGCCATCTCATTGAAGGTCCTTCTTTTTTTGCTGCCCTCTGCTATATGAAGCATGTTGCCCTTCACTTGTGATTGAGAATTCCCTCCTGATTGCATGCCTTTCTCCATCCTCATTCTAAGGACCATTGTGGCTATACTTTCTTCAAGACAGATTTGTTCATAAGTTGTAGATTAACAACAATCTGTGATGCTTTGTTATTAAAAAGAGAAATACTGTCATGTCTGTTAACCTGTGCCTCCAGATAAAACAACAGAACTTCTCAAAACATAATATTTTAAACCTATTTTATAAGACTGTGCATAGAATTCCAAATTGCAGAGCAATACATGTTCTATATAACCAGTTATAGCCAGTTTTGGTTGTCTCTTTGTGTGTTTCCATAACTCAAGACAGAGATGTGAGAATGGGGAACATGCCTAAATATTTTCCAAGGCAAATATAGGCAAAACTATTTCTAGGAAAAGTTTTAAATTGCCAGTTTCCACCTCCCTCACCTTCTCAAGATTTCAGATTTGCACTGAGGTGCTTTCAAGAGCCTGTTGCAGTGCTCATTCAGGTAAACAAAAGAAGAACAGATTTGAAAGAGTAGGTATGTTATAGTAGTAAAATAAGCTGTGAATTGATATAAATATCTCTCTAGTTAAGAAATGTAGTGAAGCCAGAGTATCTTGCAATTTAGGGGGTAAGACAGAGGAGAAATTCTTGGACTCACTGATAATGTCCTGAACACCTGCAATTGGAGTAACTCAATAAATATTTGCTGAATTAATAAGAGGGTGAGCAGCTGCTGCAGTGAATAGACTGAGGAGAAATATGTCGAAGGGGATCCATTTTTATTATGTTGGAAGAGAAAAGCTGCTCTCCTTCCTCCCTACCACTCTATCCAATTGAATTTTCTGTCTTCTAAAGCTCCCCAAAGTATGTATTTTTAAAAATGTCTGTTTCTGTCCCATTTTAAAAAAAGAAAAGGTGGTCCAGCAGAGAGTGAGAATTATTGACCACACCATTAATGTCAGATGCAAGTAGAATATTGCTGAAGAACATTTAAAAAGGACTGGAACTGCACATCCGCAGGGAAAAGCCGGAAATTTAAGCTGGATTCAGAATAGGTCACGGAACAAGGGATATCTTTGCTGATGTCAGATGGGTCTTGACTGAAAGCAGAGAGTACCAGAAAGATGTTTACTTGTATTTTATTAACTACAAAGGTATTTGACTGTGTGGAACATAACAAATTATGAAAAATATTGAGAAGAATAGGAATCCCACAACACTAATTGTGCTTAAGTGAAATCTAAATCTATACTTAGAGTAAGAAGCTGTTGTCCAAACAGAACAAGAGAACACAGCAGGGTTTAAAATCAGGAAAGGTGTGCATGAGGGTTGTATATCCTTTCTCCATATCTCTCCATTCAATTTGTATGCTAAGCAAGTACTTTGTGAAATTGGACTCTATGAAGAATGCAGCATCACGACTTTGAGGAAGACTTGTCAACAATCTGCACAATGCAGATGACACAGCCTTTCTTGCAGAGAGTGCAGAAGACCTGAAGCACTTACTGCAGAAGATTAATGACTACAGCCTTCAATACGGGTTACATCTCAATATCAAGAAAACAAAAATCCTCACCATTGGACCAGTAGGCAACATTGTAATAGATAAAGTAAAGATGAAAGTTGTCAGTGATTTAATTTTACTTGAATTAGTAATCCACATCTATTCCACTTGTTGTTGTTAGGTTGTTAGGTGCCATTAGTCATGTATGACTCATTGTGACCCTGTGAACAAATAGTCTGAACCCTGTTCTATCCTGGGCCATCTATCCCCATATTAATCCACCTAGTTGAGCGTCTTCCCCTCTTTCACTGACCCTCCACCATTCCTGGCGTCATGTCCCTCCTAGCAACATGCCCAAAGTATGTGAGACAAAGCCTCTTAATTCTTGCCTCCAAAGAGCACTCTGGCTCCACTCTTTCCAAGACATATCTGTTTGTCCTCTTGGCTGTCCATGGGATATTCAGATCTTTTCTCCAACACCATAGATCAAAGTGTCAGTTCTTCTGTCATCCTAATAAGGATGACAACAAATACGTTGTCCAGTTCTCATATGCATAGCAAGTGGTCAGAAAGATGATGGCCTGAACCAGACACACCTTAGTCCTAAAACTGACATCATTACTCCTCAATCATTTTGAGAGGTCTCTCACTGCAGATTTTCTCGGTCATTGTGTCTCCTTATTTCCTGATGCTCATACCAATACTGTTAATTGTGTATCCAAGCAAGATGAAGCTGTTGACAGCTTCAGTGTCCTTTCCATATATCATGATGCTGCCTATTGGTCCAGGTAAGATATTTGTTTTCTTAAAATTGATATGCAGGCCATACCAAAGGCTGCATTCTTTGGTCTTCTGCATCAAGTACTTCAAGTGTGTCACACAAGCAGTCAAGAAATTAAAAAATTTGATGCATTGGGAAAATCTGTCAAGGACTCATCTAAAGTGTGGAGAAGGGATATACAACCCTCATGCATACATTTCCTGACTTACAATGTCACTGTAAAGCCCAAGGTGTACCTCATCTAACCTTTGGTATTTTCAGTTACTTCATGTGCATTTGAAAGTTGGACAATATATAAGGAAGGAGAAAAGAAAACAAAGCCTTTGACTTGTGTTTTTGGTGAAGAGTACTGACTGTTCCAGGAACTGTGAAAAGAACGAACAAGTCTGTGTTGGAGAAGGTACAACCAGGGTGCTCCTCATAGGAAAAGATGGTGAAACTTTGCCTCACATATTTGGATGTTTTATCAGGAGGGGCCAAGCCTTGGAAATAGATGTCACCCTGAGAAAGGTAGAGGGTCGGTGAAAGAGGAACACCTTCAAGGAGATAGATTGACACAATGTCTGTCAACAATGGGCTAAACATGGCCGAGATCATGAAGATAGCATTAAGAGAGGGTAAGACTCAAGTCTTTTGTTCATAGTGTCACTGTGAATTGTAGTGGACCCTGTGGAATCTAACAACAAAGGCAGAATTGCCCCATTTTGTAGGCTCCAATCTTTATGGAAGTATACTGCCAGGTGTTTTCTCTCCTACAGCTTCTGAATGGGTTTGATCTTTTGGTCAGAGTCAAATGCTTAACCGTTTTGCCACCAGGAGTCCTTATTCCCATTCACAGATGTGGAAATATCTAAACTAAAACATCTAAAAAATTAGTAAAGGTAATCAACCCAGATATTGACACTTGGGACCAGAGGGGAGGTCCCTCTGTCTTCTGCTGAAGCATTTTCTTTTTCCTCTTATTGCCCTAACTGCCCTATCAAGTACAGGGAGGATTTTCCACATAATTTCCAAGAGAATAAACCACTGTTTATTTTCTCTACTGAGATTTCAGAATGTATTGGTTGACTTTATGCAGAACTTCACATATTCTCACCAGACCAATGTCTTTCTCACATACACTTACTAATAATCTAATAATGCCTCCATTTGACAAGAGGCTGCTATTGATGAAACAGCAGTAGGGCTCCTAATCTGTGTGCTGGGAGGTCTGAGGACCTCAGGATATGATTGGATTAGTGCTTGGCAGCTGCATGGCTGTACTAACTGCCGGCTGGAGAGAAGGTCAATTCAATTTTCAACAATTAGTGTGACAGAAGCAAGTACACTGGAGTCATATTTTAAAGCAGATCCATGGAGGGAAATAGGTATTGCCTGTATTTTCTCAACCTTTAATTTTCAAATGATGAGAAGGAAAACAGATCTGTGTGTAAAGAACAGGAATATTCAAGATACTACAGCAAGCCATGGAAGTAAAAGGAACAATCTGGAATAAGAGGCCTGTTGGTGCTAGAGGACAGCATAATTAGAGCCAATAGAACCATCCTTTTACCTCTGAGCTTCTTTTCCAAAACTCCAGATACCTGACTAGTTCAGTTAGCTGCTAAGGAACCTATAGGCATTGAGATCTCAGGACACATTTATGCTTCAAAGTTGTTATTAGAATCTTAGGGGCCATTTTATTTTTAGCACTGAGCTGTGATGCCTAGGTCACAGTGGAATGATGGGAAAAGTGTAGTGCAGAGGAAAGTGTCAGGGCTATTGAAAATGATCGTAAAATTATGGTGGTTATGCTTGGTGTTATGTGCCCTCCAGTCAGAACGGACTCACAGCTGACTTTCCAGTGGGCATTCGGGAGGAGATTGCCCATCTTTCTCCTTAAGAACAGCTGGTGGGTGTGAACAACCTGTCCTGAGTTGGCAGCACAACTCCTTACCAACTAAGGCTACCATAACTTCCTACAATGATGGTAACTTTAGAAAAATATGGTTCTCTTACTACCTTTGAAAATATGAACAGAAAATTAGTTTATTAAATCTGACAAGAAATGTATTATTATTAGTAGTAATTGTTGCATCAACCCTAACCCATGGAGTCTTTATATATAACCTGACTAAATATTGTCCAGTCTTGTACCATGTCCATGATCTCTAGTGCATTTGAGTCTGCTGTGGCTTTTGTGGCAGTCTGTCTTATTGAGGATTTCCTTTAGTTTTGCTTTCTACTTTCCCAAACAATTGATAGCAATTAATTCTTTTCAATTTTTTTTGTATACAATAATTTATTTACATTATGTGTCATTCATGTGCATTGTTGATTTTTCTGCTCCCTTCTGTCACTCACCACATTCTGTGATTTCCATTCCCCTAAACACCCTGCTCCAAGCCCCCCTACCTACTCTCCTCCTTTGGATATCTATGCACATCTTATTAGTCATCCTCTGTTTTTACAATAATGGTCTTATACAATATCTGTTCTTACGCATCTGAGTTAGTTCACTAACTCAGCATAATGCTCTCTAGCCTCTCCTATGTTGTATAGTATTTCTCAAAATCATTATTTTTGAGTGCTACATAGTATTCACCACATGAATGGACTGCAATTTTACAATACAGTCATTTGGTGACAGACATTTGGGAAGTTTCCATGTTCTTGCAACTGTTAATAATACTGCTATGAATATTGGTATACAAATCTCTGTTTGTGTCTCAGTTCTGCTTTTCCTTGATGTATATTCCTCTCAGTAGAATAGCTGGGTCAAATGGAATCTATATGTACAGCTTTTTGAGGAAACACCAACCAGCCTTCCAGAATGGTTGTACCATTTTATAATCCCACCAACAGTCTATGGGAGTTCCAGTTTCTTCATGTCCTTCCAATATTTATTGCTTGCTGTACTATTGAAATTTTCCACTGCTACTGGAGGTGGTATCTCATAGTGGCTTTGATTTGCATCTCTCTTATTGCCAGTTATTTTGGGCAAGTCTTCTTGTGCCTGTTGCAATCCAAATGTCTTTATCTGTGAAAGATTTTTCCATATCGTTAGTCTTTCCTAATGATGTCTTCTAGGTAATTGAGTTAAAATCTCACCGTCCTAACTTTCTACAGAGCATGATGTTTACTTTCCTCTACCCCAGTTTAAAATAAACATTTTATTAAAAAGAAATAATAGGCATCAATCAAAAGTATTTAATTTTATCTAATACAATTATATAAATGAGTGTATGAAACAATATAAATGAAAGGTTGTATATAGTGCAGTGTACATGAATGAAACACAATGTATATGAATTGTTGTATACAAACCAATAAAAAAAGAAAAAACCAAATAAATAAACATACATACAAAAAAATTCACAACAAGCCCATACAGAGTTCTGGTCATTGGGGAGTTGTCACAACCCCAAAAGCGGATTGATTCTCATTATAGGATCAGGTCAGTGAAAGCAGGCAACTGCTTCTTTAATTTAACACTTTTTAATGTTTACTGTTTTGTTAAGACTGATTTCTTTATTCTTCTGGTGATCCACAATATAGTCAATATTCTATAACTTAATAATGCAACTCCTGTCCTCCTCCAATTTCCTGGTTTTGTGTGTGTATATTATGTTACATACCACCAAGTCAGAACTGACCCTTGGCTGACATTCTAGCATATTTTCTGAGGCAATAAATCACACGGGAGAAGACTGGCCATCTTTATTCTATGGAGCAGCAGGTGGAGTTGAACTGCATGCGTTTTGGATTGACAGCACAGGTCCTTAACACTGGGCCCTTCCCTGTGTGCTTATGGGGCAACTAAAAAGTTCATTATTATCAAAATATAAAGAGAAATACAGCTACAGTGTGTTGAAATATAAAAAAGTAAAATTATCAGTGATATTTTGCTTCTAGTTTTAGAGTTTTGCCTAGTGGTAAAAAGCTGTGCTGCAATCACAGAGGCATATGGTTCAGATCCAATAGTGGCTCAGTAGGAGAAGGATGAACAATCTCCTCTCATAAGATTCATGCCTCTGAGAAGTCACTGGAGGGTCAACCGTGGGTGAGTTCCAGCTCCACAGCACGCACAACACCATCGTGATGGAATGCCAGGCCCGCCCAGGCTTCAGCTCTGCTGTTCTCAGGGTCTCTATGATTCATACTCTACTCAGCGGGACTAATCAACAGCAGCAGCAGCAACGACAGAATACATCATAGATTCTAAAATTTGAAGTCACACACATATATTTTTTTATAAAGTCATTGGTTATCTACCCACAGATTTTATTGGCAATTTTTTAAAATGTTAACTAATTCTCATGGAAAAAATTTATATTAGCTCATATAACAAATACTTTATTGAGTAAGAATGGTTTTGATTAGGTTAAATATGCATTTGTAAAATGATTCATGTTATTTAAAAAGTATCTAAAAATTCTATAACTCTAAATCCAAGGACTTTCCACTTAGGGAATTTATAGGCAGAAGGAAACATCAATGCAACTGTTCTGTTCTTCCCCTGGAGTCATGATCATGTCCAGTTCATAACTGTCACTGCTTTGTTCAGTGCTTGTTCCCACAGGAATGACATATAAGCATAGCATTTGATTTAGAAATTCACTGAAGTTTTGAGCTGCAAGTTTTCTGGCATCTGTTCACCTGACCGTATCAATTCTACAAACATTTACTGAGCACCTACATTGAACCTACTTTCTTTGTAGGGTCACTGTGAGTTATCTTCAATTTGACGGTACCTAACAACTTTGAACAAAGTTAGTTCAAGATTATTTTGTGGGTGACTCTTACAACAATCTAATTGAGGAACTAAGAATTTTGCCTTATTTTTGTTATTGTTCACTGTTGAGTTAGAAATGAATCATAATTGATCCTCTAACAAGCTTTCAGAGACAGTAAATAGGTTAGGTGGAGACTGAGGAGGTGACCACCCATTTTTCTCCTGCAGAGGCGCTGGTGAATTTGAACGGCATAGCTTTGCGTTGGCAGCACAACTCCTTAGCAAGAGGCTGCCAGAAAACCTCAATTTTCTCTAATGCCTGCCAAACACATCAGCAGTACTCATCAACTGACCTAAATACTGGTCAGGTCTCTTTTCCCCTTAGCTTTATCACTTCTATCTTCACTTTCAGTGTAGTTCTCAGTCTTAAACATGCTTTTGCAACTTGAGACTTTCACTGCAATGGATCTCTCTAGTCAGTCATGCATAGCACGCCCGAGTAGTGGCTTAATTTAGAAAATATTAAAAGTTGCATGTCTGACTTAACAGAAATTTAACTCTATGATACTGTACTTAACAAATCACCTGGGAACAAAGTTCCTTTCTGCAGAAGCAGTGTGTGAGAAAAAGTAGTTCAGAATTGTGGTTGGCCAGCTCAAGACATTCAGAGTCTACCACTGAGATGAGGTGGGGAGGAAGTCAGCATGTTGAGCTCTGGCAGCAGAGCTAATATATCCCTAGTTGTCAAAACTTCTAGAGCATCATGTATTGCATTAATGGTGATGTTATTTATAATTTCTAGTTTTGTGCTCTCATCTAAAGCAAGAATCATATGTTATTTTTTATACAGGCATCTCTCATATTTTGTACTTTATTATGCTGTTGAACAGATATTGATTGCATTTGTTACAAATTGAAAATTGTATTTCCTTACAAAGCAATGCACAAACATATAAACATATCACAACGAGGAAAATCATTCAGTCATTGCAATGGAATTCATTGCTTTGTTACAAATTGAAAATTGGCATCCCTGCATTGAGCAAATCTATCAGTAACTTTTGTCCAACAGCACAGGCTCACTTCTTATCTCTGTGTTTGCTATTGTTGTTGTTGTGTGCCATGAGTCAAGTATGACTCATAGTGATCCTATAAACAAAAAATCTGAAACCAGTCCTGTCCTGTGCCATCTTTACACTTTCCTGGCCCATTAGAGCCCGTTGCAGCAGTCACCTTGTCAGTCCACCTAGTTAAGGGTTTTCCTCTCCTTCACTGACCCTCCACCATTTCCAATATCATGTCCCTCTCCAAGGAATAGCACCTACTAGCAATATGTTCAAAGTATATCAGGCATAGCCACATCATTCTTGCCTCCAAAGAGCACTCTGGCTGCACCCTCTCCAAGACAAATCTATTAGTTTTCTTGCCCATCCATGGGATATTCAGTGCTCTTTTCTAATACCACAGCTCAAAAGCATCAATTCCTTTTCTGTCATCCTTATTCATTGTCCAGGTCTCGGATGCATAGCTACTAATGGGAAAGACCATGGCCTGAATCAGATACACCTTAGTCCTTAAACTGACATAACTACTACTCAATAATTTGGAAATGTCCCTAACTGCAGATTTTCCCATTGCAATGCATCTCCTTATTTATTTCCTGACTGTTCGTACCAAGGGTGTTAATTGTGGATCCAAGCAAGATTAAGTTGTTGGCAATTTCAGTCTCTTCTCCATCCATCATGACACAATCTATTGATACAGTGGTAAGAATCTTTGTTTTCTTGATATTGAGACACAATCCATACTGAAGGCTGCATTCCTTGATCTTCTGCAACAAGTACTTCAAATCCTCCTAACTTTTAGCAAGCAAGGTTGTGTCATCTGCATAATGCAGATTATTGGTGAGTTTCCTTTCAATCCTGATGTCACTCTAAAGGAAGACATGTTGCAGTAAAAGAGCTGAACAGATGGTTTCAAAGGGCAGCTCGGGAGGACAAAGCAAGATATTATAATAGAATGTGCAGAGAGCTGGAATGGGAGAATAAAAAAGGGAAGAACTCACTCAGCATTTCTCAAGCTGAAGGAACTTAAAAACAAACTTAGGCCTCATGTTGAAATGTTAAAAGATACTATGGGCAATGTATTGAATGACCCAGATAACATCAAAAGAAAATGGAGGGAATACATAGAGTTACATCAGAAAGAATTGCTTGACACTGAAAAATTTTAAGAAGTACCATATGAACAGGAGCTAATAGTAATGAAAGAGTAAGTGGAAGCTGCCTTGAAGACATTGACAAATTAAGGCCCCAGGAATCCATGGGATGCCAATTGACTTGTTTCATTTAACAGATGCAGCCTTGGATGCACTCACCAGTCTATGCCAGGAAATTTGGAAGACCGCTGTCTGGCCAATGGATTGGAAGAGGCCTGTATTTGCTCTTATTCCCAAGAATGGTGATCCAACTGAGTGTGGAAATTATCAAACAGTATCATTGATACCACATGCCAGCAAAATACTGCTAAGGATTATTTTTTTAAAAATGGCTGAAACAGTACATAAATAGAGAATAGCCAGAAGTTCAGGTGGGATTTAGAACAGGCCATGGCTTCAGTGACATCATTGCTGATGTCAGATGGATTCTGGCTGAAAATAAGGAATATCAAAATAATGTCTATTTTTGCTTTATTGACTATACAAAGGCATTAGACTGTGTGGATCATGATAAGTTGTGGCTGACGTTGAAAGGTATGGGAATCCCAGAGTACTTGATTGTCCTTATGAGGAACCTATATCTGGACCAGGAGGCTGTGTGTGAATAGAGCAGGGGAACACTGCATGGTTTGGGATTGGGAAAGGAGTGCGACAGGAATGTATTCTAATGTATTCTGTCTGCTGGACTTGTCTCTTTGATTTTGTGTTAATATTCACAATATTTTAGACTTTTTTCATAATGCTACAACTGCATATGTAATAGGCTACAGTATATTGCTATTGTTGTTAGGTGTCATCGAGTTCACTATGACTCATAGCAACTCTGTGAATAGCATATCTGAACCTAGCCCTATCCAGCATCATTCTAATATCCATCACCTACTGTGATAATCACTGTGCCAGTCCATTTTGTTGGGGATCTTCCTCTCGTTCACTGACCCTTTATATTTCCTTCTACCTCCCCAAGGACTGATTCCTCCTGAAATATACCAAAAATAAGTGAGACAAAATTTTGCCATCATTGCATTTAAGGAGCACTTTGGTTGTACTTCCTTCAAAACAGATTTATTTATTTCTTGGCAGTCCATGGCATATTGAGCACTCTTCAGTTTAGAAGTACATGTTTAGTGCTCTTGGATTCAGGAGATGAATCTTCGCTGAAAGCAGAGAAAAATGTCTACCTGTCTATTGATTATGCAAAGGCATTTTGTTGTTGTTGTTGTTGTTGTTATGTGCCGTCGAGTTGCCTGCGACTCATAGCGACCCTATGTACAACAGCCCTAAACTCCGCTCTGTCCTGTGCCAATTGCACTGCCTCTGACACTTTCACAAAGGCATTTAGACACTGCAAATCATAACAAATTATAGAACATATTGAGAATGGGAATCTTAAAATACCTAATTCTACTCTTGCAAAAAACCAAGAGAACACTGCATGGCTTAAAATCAGGAAAAAAGTGCCTCTGAGATTTTTCCTTTCTCCATACTTATTCAACCTCTGCAGGTAAACTGCATGAAGAGTGGGGCATCAAGATTGGAGAAAAATTTATCAGTAACCTGTGCAATGTAGGCACAGCTTTGCTTACAGAGAGTGAAGATGACTTGAATCACCTGCTGAAGAAGATCAAAGACTACCACCTTCAATATTCACGATATTTTAACATCAAGAAAGCAAAAAGGCAACATCGTGATAGATGGAGAAAAGATTGATGTTGCCAATGATTTCATTTTACTTGGATCTACAGTCAATACCCATGGTAGGAGAGAAAAAAAAGCCCCCCCACACCCCATCAACAAACAAACAAACAAACAAACAAGGACCTCTCCAAAGTTCTGAAGAGTGAGGATGTCACTTTAGAGATTAATGTGTGACTGATCCAAGCCATAGTATTTTCAGTTGTTTCCTATGCATCTGTAAATTGGACAGTGAGTAAAGAAGACCAAAGAAGAATGGAGTTTTAATTGTAGTGCCATTGAAAAGCATTGAATATACCGTGGACTGCTACAAGACTCTAGTATAGCGTAAACATAGTTGTCTCTTATTGTTTAAATTTATGTAGCAATAAATAATTCCAAAGATGAAGATATTCATGATTTCTGCCAACTTCTGCAGTTTCACTTCTAGCACTTTCTGAAAAACCACAAAACCAAAGAACCATGTGGCAAAGAACCACGTATCCTTCAGTATGTACTACACCTCAAAATCAAGAAAATAAAAATTCTTACAACTGGGCCAATAAGTAACATCATGACAGATGGGAAGAGAAAAGATTAAAGTTGTAAAGAATTTCATTTTATTTGGATTCACGACCCACACCTATGAGATCAATCAAAGAATATATTTCATAGGCATATCTGATGTCAAGAACCTTGTAAAATGTGGAAGAGCAAGGATTATCACTTTGAGAACTGAAGTGTGACTTAACCACGTTATACCATTTTTCAGTTACATCGTATGTATGTGAAAGTTGTGCAATTAATAAGGAAGAGCAAAGAATAATTGATGCCTTTGAATTGTGTCACTGAATATACCATGGGCCATAAAAAGAAAGAGCGAAAGAACCAATAAATTTAGAGAAAACATAATAGGAGCCAAAACAGTCAACCATATTTTGTGGACCTTATTTGGATACATATCTAACCAAACAGGAAATAGTTTAAACATGTCCAAAACTATTTAGAAATTGGAAACTTAATATCCATTTAATAACATTAAAATACTGTTTTAATTTATAGATATGATAATAGCATTGTGATTATTATTTTTTTATCATTTGGATGTATATCCTTAATTATTTTTGGAGGCAAGGATGATGAGGCTTCACCTCTCATATGTACTTCAGGCATGTTGCTAGGAAGACTATTCATTGGAGAGAGACATGATGCTTGAAAAGGTAGAGGATAAACAGAAGAGAGAGACCTTTGACTAGGTGAATTGACATGGTGACTGCCACAATGGTCTTTACTGTGTCAGAAATTGTGAAGATGGCACAGGATAGGATGGGGTTCAGATATGTTGCTCATAGGGTCACTGTAAGTTGTACTTGACTCAATGGCACCCAACAACAATATTTATGAATAAAAGTACAAAATGTCTAGTATTTTCTTTACAATAATAAAAGAACAGAGACTATTATTAGGCATATAGATACACTAGGACTGGCCCTGAATAAATATTAAAGTTGTAATAAAGAACATTTACTGTATAAGGTCTTTGATTGGTGCAGTTTACACTCAGCTCCTAAAGACTGATAGCTTGATTTCACCTGGAGGCACTGATAGTGGAGCTCTTTGGTGGCAAGCCGGTAGCTTGGTATGTTGCTAGCATACCAAGAGACTGCTCATCTCTGGCAGTTGGAATCCCTCTGAAGCTCTACAGTAGAATGCCGAGCAGTCTTCTCCCTCTTAAGAATCACTTTGAGTCAGAATTGACTTGATAGCCATGAGTTTTTTAGTTTCAGAGGCACTTAGGGATCTCTGGTGTCAGAGCCCATAGGGAGATGCATTCCTAACCCAGAGACCTCACTATTCAAGCCGTTTGAGCCGACCATTGACTCTGACATGGGCAATCTCCTGTGCTTAAAGACTTAGAGCCACTGTTGTAGAATGGGACTGACATCAGAGTTGGGGTAAGACTGAGAAAAACTGGATAAATTATGTATACTGCTTTGAAATAGATGAGGGAGAGAACAGTTTAAAAGTGATATGTGATAGGGTATTATGGTTATGACAAGAGTCCAGAATAGAGTTTGCATAGTGGAGTGTACTTGGGGCGTGGGGCAGGGGGAAGCGAGGGGATTGTATACTAATGAAGGCATTTTTCTTTTACTTTTCAAAGAGAAGAACGAACTAGGGAGGAGGGGTGGTCAGGGAAAAAGTGCAGCAGTGAATGAATGGAAATACAAAATCTCTATAAATGTTCATTA
>NW_006399800.1:15667903-15696137 GCF_000299155.1 Elephantulus edwardii | reverse complement strand
TCCAGGGTCACCCATTTTGTGTAATATTTCATGAGTTCCTTCTTTTCCAATGCTGCATAGTATTCTGTTCTGTGAATTTACCACAATTTCTCTATCCATTCATTTGTTAATGGCCACTTGGGGTGTTTCCGTCTCTTTGCTATTGTGAATAATGCAGCAGTAAACATGGGTGTGCATGTATCTGCCTGGGTGGCAGTTCTGGTTTCTTTAGGGTGTATTGCCAGTAGTGGAATTGCTGGGTCAAATGGTATTTCTATTTGCAACTTTTTGAGAGTGGTTACACCATTTTACACTCCCACCAACAGTGAATGAGGATCCCAGTTTCTGCACAACCTCACCAGCATTTGTTGTTTGCTGCTCTATTGAATGTTGTTATTTTTGCTGGGGTGAGAGGGTATCTCATAGTTGTTGTGTATCTTCCACTTTTTCATGAACTCTACTTTTTTCAAGGGGCCAGGTACAGGAATATTCTATGGCACAGTTTTATTTTGTAACTTGTAGAGTATCTGTAGGTCAGATTTACTAAAGGGCCCTGGTGAGATTTACAACCTCCTGAAAACCCTCTGGAAGGATGACAGAAGAAGAATTGATACCCTTGAGCTGTGGTGCTGGAGAAGAGTTGTTTTGGTTTTCGTAGTTTGTTTTATTTTTTTTTATAAAAATCTTGAACATATTGTGGATCATTACAAAACAAATAGGTCTGTTTGGAGAGGAAGAAACAAAGTTTTTCCTTGGAGGCTAGGATTTTGAAGTTCCATCTTACATACTTTGAGCACATGGCCAAGAGGGACAAGTCCTTGGAAAAGGACATCATCCATAGAAGGGTGGAGGGGCAGCACAAGAGAGGAAGACCCCAGATGAGATGGGGCAGTGGAGGTAAATGTGTTGGAACCAGTGAGACAGACTCAGGACTGGGTAGACTTCAGAGCTGTTGTACATAGTAGGGTTGCTGTGTACCGCAGGCAACTCGATGGCACATAACAACAGCAAGAACAATATAAATGAGTTTTAGTTTTGAATTTTGCATAGTCCCAAGAGTGTTGCTCAGATAACCAAAAGCCCATTATCGATAGTTAACATCTAAGTGGTTTGAAGGATAAAAATGGACAGTTTCCTGCTGGTAAGATTCACAGTTTCTGAAACAGTTGGAGGGTGGCAATGAGTAGGAACTGCCTCCAGGGCATTTCGTTTAGTTATAGATTGTCTCATTTCATGTGTTTGAAATTATTTATAACACATTCTTAATTTACCCCCCTCAAATAAAGTAGACAGTCCAAGCTAATGCTAAATAATCTCAAAGACTTTAGTTGTTGTTAAGTGCTGTCAA
This sequence comes from Elephantulus edwardii, assembly GCF_000299155.1. NCBI lineage: Eukaryota > Metazoa > Chordata > Mammalia > Macroscelidea > Macroscelididae > Elephantulus > Elephantulus edwardii. Next base: position 15,694,810 of record NW_006399800.1, on the reverse strand, counting down.
GTCGTAGGTGACTCATAGTGGCCCTATGAACGAAAGTCCTCAACACTTGCAGGCGTGACTTTCATCCTTTCTCCAGGTTCATAGGGTTTCCGGAGACAAGCTATTTATGGAAGTAATGCCACTCCTGCTTCCAAGCTTGATTCAACCGGGGAGCTCCACCAACCACTGTCCATCGTGGGTAACTGTTATCGCATTTGACATGTCAGTGTCATGGTGTTCACTTTCACAGTGACCACAAGTTACTTCTCTACAGCAAGTGAACACACGAGGCCTATACGACCTAGAAGACTGTTTGAACAAAAACAATGAAAAACAGGCCCAAGGGCCACCAATTAGAGTCACCCACCTTTGTCTTGGTAGCATCACTTTTGGTCCACAAGGCCAAAGATTTTAGAGTGGGTTTTTTTTCCCTCTCTCTCTTATGGCCTTCAAGTCAGAACCAACTGTTGACTCTCCAATGGGTTTCCAAAGCTGTTGGTGTTTTTTGTTTGTTTGTTTTTGTTTTTTGGGTTTTTTGTGGGAAGAGTTCGCTCACTTTTTTCCCCATGGAGCAACTGTTGGATTTGAACTACCTGAATAGACAAAAGACCTTAGATTAGGAGGGCAACTCGTTGTGGACTACACTGCCAGAACACCCTATTAGAGTGTTAGCTTATGGAACTCTTTTTTTTCCTTGTATTATGATAGCCTGTTGCTATTGCTAATATACTCATTGTTTAATCAACTTTTTTGAATATTCATCCAACTGAATACCTAAGAAGTGTTTTGTGTTTCTTCTAGGATTGTGGAAAAGGGATATTACAGTGAGCGAGATGCTGCAGATGCTGTTAAACAAATACTGGAGGCAGTGGCTGTAAGTATGAAGCAACAGCAATGGTGTGATGCGTAGTAATCCCTTCCTTTTACAGAATATACTTGATACATGAGCAACATGTACATGAGCACAGGTTTACTCCATTTATACTTGGGCTTCTTTGTTTCTCCAGCATTGCTTGTAATCCCTTAAAACATGTGTGATGCTAAGCATTTCCAAGTCAATAATATATCTGTCCAGTTAATTGCTTCTCTCAGTGAAACGGTATTACATGCATTTTTGACTGTGCGGTAAAGGATGAGGTGCTGCTGCTCCTGCTCTCACATTGTTCAAGGGTCTGTTTGTAAACATTTAATAAGGTAGGTCTCATGGCTCAGTGGTAAGAAGCTGTACTCCCAACTCAAAGGAACACAGTTCAAATCTACCAGTTACTCCATGGAAGAAAAATGGGCAGCCTCTTCCTTTGTGATTTACAGCCTCAGAAACCCACAGGATGATCAGTAATGGGTCAGTTCCAACTCCACAACAGTGACTTTTTTTATGTCTATGCTAAGCCATAAAAATCACAATATGCCAGTATGGCACCTCTGTTCTTGTGCCATCAAGTCAACTACAACTCATAGTGACTTTATGAATGATGACATTGAACTTCTCCCTGTCCTGTGCCATCTCCAACACACTTGAGCCCATTATTACAAATTGTATCAATTCATCTTGTTTAAGGTCTTCCTCTTATGTGACCCTACATCTTTCCAAGCATGATGTCCCTGTCTAAGGACTGGCCCCTCCTGACCACATACCCAGAGTGTGTGAGATAAAGTTTCATCATCCTTGCCTCTGAGGAGTACCCTGGTATCACATTCTCTAGGACAGATCTGTTTGTTCTCTTGACAGGCCTTTGGATACTCATTACTCTTGTCCAGCATCACAGCTCAAAGGCTCAATTCTTCTATTGTCATCCTTAATCATTATATAATTTTTGGATGCATGGCAAGCAATTGAGAAAAATGTCCATGGCTTGGATTAGGCACACCTTAATCCTTAAACTGACACTGTTGCTCTTTAATACTGTAGAGAGATCCTTGACAGCAAATTTTTCCAATAATATACTTTTTAAAATTTTGTGACCACTGGTACCAAAAAGATGTATTTCCCCAATGCTTTAATTTTTTTAGTTTCTTGATTACAAGGGCATTGATTGTAGATCCAAGTGAGATGAAAGAATTGACAATTTCAATCTTTGTCTATCTTGATGTTCCCTGTTGACCTGGTGGTGAGGATTTTTGGATTTTTGATATTGAGATGTAATCCGTATTGAAGGTTATAGTCCTTGATCTTCTGCAAACAGGTGCTTCAAGTTCTTACTTTCAGTGAGCAAGATTGTGCCATCTCTAGTGTAACCTATACTGAATACACTTATATTTTCTGTTGGTTACACAGACTTTGAAAGCTACATTCCCCTGTAATACCTCTGTAATACTCTGTAATATTCTACTAAAATAATTTACATTCTGCTGTTGCGGAACCAGATTAGACTGAGATGCCTTTAAGCTGTTAGTTTCATCTTTCCCACTTCTTGACTTTGTAGGGGTGGAGGGGAGAGGAAGTTTGGTAGGAAAGTAGAATATGATAAATATAGACATTGTTGTTGTTGTGTGCTGTCGAGTCGTTTGTGACTCATAGCAACCCTATGTACAACAGCCCTAAACCCTGCTCTATCCTGTGCCAATCGCATTGCCTCTGACACACCCATCCCAATTATCCCAGTCACTGAATCAATCCACCTCATAGAGGGTCTTCCCCTCCTGCGCTGTCCCTCTACTCTACCCTCATGATGTCCCTCTCTAAAGACCTGTCTCTCCTTACAACATGTCCAAAGTACATCAGACAAAGCCCCAGAATCCTTGCCTCCAAGGAGCAGCCTGGTTTAACCCTCTCTAGGATGAATCTGTTTGTTTACTTGGCAGTCCATGGTACATTCAATACTCTTCTCCAGCACCACAGCTCAAAGGCATCAATTCTCCTTCTATCCTCCCTAGTCATTGTCCAACTCTCTGATGCATAACAAGTGATTGCAAAAACCATGGCCTGTATCAGGCACACCTTAGTCTCCAGAGAGACACCGTTGCTCTTGAGTACTTTAGAGAGGTCACTAACTGCAGACTTTCCCATCGCAATACGTTTTTTTATTTCCTGGCTACTGGTGCCAAGAGTGTTGACCGTGGAGCCGAGCAAACTGAAGCTGTGAACAATCTCAATCTCTTTGCCATCCATCCTGATGCTACCAATTGGTCCAGTGGTGAGAATTTTTGTCTTCTTGACATTGAGCCTCAGTCCATATTGAAGGCTGCAGTCCTTGACCCTTTGCCGTAAGTGCATGAGGTCCACCTCAGTTTCAGCAAGCAGGGTTGTGTCATCTGCATAATGCAGATTGTTGATAGATCACCCACCAAGCCTAATGCGACACTTCTCCTCATAGAGCCCAGCCTCTCGGATAATCTGCTCTGCATACATGTTGAAAAGGTATGGAGACAGGATGCATCCCTGGCGTACACCCTTCCCAATTTTGAACCATGCAGTGTTGCCCTGCTCTTTTCTGACTACTGCCTCTTGGTCCAAGTATAGGTTTCACATTAGCACAATTAAATGTTCTGGGATTCTCATTCTTCTCAGAGTCAGCCACAGTTTGTTATGATCCATGCAGTCAAATGCCTTTAGTAGAGAAATTATTGATTTGAGAATTAAGACTTCAAATGAGTCAATTAGGAAGGAAAATGAATGTGGAAATATCTTTTTAAGGGAAAAATATTAGTAATTTTAGACTGGGGTATGAATGTTTATAATATAATCATAAGAAGCTTATTCAGATTGAATTATGCCTGGGTGACATAGTCTACTGTTTAAAATATTTAATGGTGTCTAATATGTGCTAGCACACATTGGTGGTTCATTTATTGAATCTAAAAGAAAAACAAGAACAAATTGTTCCTTAAACAAATGGGACAAGGCCCAAGGGTGAGGTGGTTATCAGGGTCAGATAAAGAGATATATTCCTACAATCAAGCTAATGTTAAGATATATTCTATTATTTAGGGATAATTGCTTAACTGAAATTGTTATTATCTTTGGCAAACAGTCCCAGTGATAAGCATCTGTCTGCCTGTCAGTTTTACTCCTAGAAAGACAGGGAAGAAATAATGAGGTCATAGGGTGGGGGAAGCGAATGGGGAAGAAGCAACAGATAAGGAAGGAAAGGAGAGCCATGATAAACACTCATCTAAATCTTTGCATACAGTGATGGGAAAGAATAGATTTATGATTTCATGTATCCTTAATGAGTTGTCAAAACCGTCCAGTTGGCTTTATGGTGTATGAATTGTTCCTTTCTGTAGGTTTCCTGTTTGACTGGTTGGTTGGTTAGGTTTTAGTCTTTTTGCTATCAAGAGAGTAAGATAAAAGAAATTAACTGGAAATTAATAAAAGCTGGAAAGGATATGATAAAATTTTACCTTAAATACACAATCTAGCTGTTGACTACATAAATATGAAATATAAAATTTATATTCTTGTTGTATACAAAATAACCATTCCATTCCATATTTTTCATCATATTCCACATATTTATCATCCAAAGTGTGTGAAATTTTAAATGGAAAACTAAGTCTTTCTGTACACTTTGTCTGAAATCATAATTAAGTATTTACAGGAAAAAAAGAATAAGCTTCCAACACTTTTTTTTCTCCCAACACTATATGTTAAAGAGATTTTCTTTCTCTGACTTAGTAGATTTTGAATTGTCAAAAAGCAGCTCTCTATACGTGAATATACTTACTGCTGGGCTCTTTGTGCTGTTCCTGGGTCTAGGTGTCTTTTGTTGTACCAGTATTGTTTTGACTTTGGAGGCCGTGCAGTCAATTTTGATCAGTAGTTTGAAGCCTAGTATTTTCTTCATTAGTGCTTTGCTTTGTTTTCCTTATAAAATTATTGAGTCCAAATTTCCTTATATAAAGTAGGCATAACATCTAACCTAAGAAGATTTGAAAACATTAAAAGAAATAAGATATAGAAAGAGTGCTGTTGCTATCTGTAGATGCAGTTAAATCAGCTCTAACTCTTGATACTCTGCATACAGAACAAAGCACTATTGCATCTCGTGCTTTCATCACAATCTCTTTAATTCGGGCCCTAAAAAGGTACTAATATTACTTGATTTCAAGACAGAAGCTATATTTGGCTTAATTTTGATTCAGTGCCGTCTCCTAGTTCTGTTTATTACAGTCAGTGTAAGTGTTGAGAATTTAAGTAATTGTGGCTGACAGTTATGATATTGGCTACAGGGAGCTCTGGTGACCTGGTGGTAAGAATTTGCACTGCAATCCCAAAGGCAAATGGTTCAAACCCACTTACTGCCCTACGAGAGAAAGATGGCAGTCTCCTTCTATGCGATATCTGCCTCTGAAACCTGCTGGAGTATCAACAATAGGTCAGTTTTAATTTGATGGTACACAAAAACATGCTAAAATTAAAAGTAGAGGAAAAGGAGAACGTTTCATTTGAGCTTGGTAGACATAACAAAAGATAGCACTTTGCTGCCTGTTCTAATACTTTTCTCTACTACTATTTCTCTATGTTTTTCTCCATTCTTTACTTTCTACTCTATTCTGAAATCTGGCATTTGTTGTTTGCCATGAAAGTATGATTGCATTTTTAATATCATTTCATTTTGATGGATGCTATAAGTATTTATCATACACAGACTACCTTTACAGAAGATCCTTTTTCTATGAACAACTTTAGTAACTCCTCACACTCTCTTTCCCATCTGTGAAATCATGCTATCTGATTAACAATAGATTTTTGTCCTCTGATTTTTTTTTTTTCAGTCACAGCTACACAGTAAAAATCTTACACTGCTCCATTACTCTTCTTCATCTTGGTAAATGGTATCATTATTAACCAATTATTTGCTGAAAACCTAGAGTTCATTCTCTTGATGTTTCTCTACATCTTAAAAATATCATCAACATGTCCTACCAGTTTACTTGTGAATTAATATGTGAATTTGACCATTTATTTTCATCTTCACTAAATAATATCCCTAGGGTCATCCATTATGATCTACCCAGATTACAGCAACTCCTTCTAAACAGTCAATTTATTTCTACTCCCTAATTGTGGCATCAGGATTGGTGTAAGATCTATTAATAATGTGCATTATGCAGATGACACAACCCTGCTTGCTGAAACTGAGGAGGACCTCATGCACTTGCTGCGAAGGGTCAAGGACTGCAGCCTTCAGTATGGACTGAGGCTCAGTGTCAAGAAGACAAAGATTCTCACCACTGGACCAATTGCAGCATCAGGATGGATGGCAAAGAGATTGAGATTGTACACAGCTTCAGTTTGCTCGGCTCCACAGTCAACACTCTTGGCACCAGCAGTCAGGAAATCAAAAAGCGTATCGCGATGGGAAAGTCTGCTGTTAGGGACCTCTCTAAAGTACTCAGGAGCAACAGTGTCTCTCTGGAGACTAAGGTGCGCCTGATACAGGCCATGGTCTTTGCAATCGCTTGTTATGCATCAGAGAGTTGGACAATGACTAGGGAGGACAGAAGGAGAGTTGATGTTTTTGAGCTGTGGTGCTGGAGAAGAGTACTGAATGTACCATGGACTGCCAGGAAAACAAACAGATTCATCTTGGAGAGGATTAGACCAAGCTACTCCTTGGAGGCAAGGATTCTGGGGCTTCGTCTGACATACTTTGGACATGTTGCCAGGAGGGACGGGTCATTGGAGAGGGACATTATGCTTGGGAGGGTGGAGGGACAGCACAGGAGGGGAAGACCCTCTATGAGATGGATTGATTCGGTGACTGGGGTAATCGGGATGGGTGTGTCAGAGGCAGTGCGGTTGGTGCAGGATAAAGCAGGGCTTAGGGCTGTTGTGCATAGGGTCGCTATGAGTCGCAAACAACTCGACGGCACATAACAACAACAACAACAACAACAACAACAACAATGTTAATTCTCTTCAAATCCCCCAGAATGATTTTGAAAATCTTAAACTAGTGGTATAATTTTATGGGCTTATGTCTTCTATTGGAATATAATTAAATATAGGATAAAATAAAACTGTTTTCATATATTCTGGGATGCTTAGTGTATTCTGGCTTTGAATCCACTTTCTAAATAACATACCTCTGGAAACTTTATGAACTTTGATAAATGTTGATTGTTGTAGAGGAGCTTCAAGCCTTTTGTTCTTAGGGTCGCTATGAGTCATACTCAATTAAGACAATCAACAACAAAAACAACATAAAATTTTTACCATGCCTCACTGTATTTGCACTACTGAGCCTTACAAAGATCTGTTAGGTCTCATCTCAGAGTTTTTGTTGTCTAGAGCGCCTTTTCTTCACATATATCTATGCTCACCTCCTGATCTAACTTAGGTCTCAACCTAAATGTCACCTCTCTAGAGTGGCCCATCTTTGATCACTCTATTTAAGATGGTGCCCGCAACTACCTCTTCAGGTTCTTCTGAATTCTATTTCCATTTGTGAGACTCTTTATTGTTGATGTTACTTTTCGTCAGCTTGGCTCAGACTTGTAGATCCTGTGTACAACAGAGTGATATGTTGCCTAATCCTGGTAATTTTTAAAGTCCATTGTGGGAGGCCTTTGTATATTTTCATAAACCTCCCAGACAAAGATCCTCACCTTTCAACATCATAACAGACAATATTCTGTTAAAACTAACTTTGGAAAGTAAATAATCAGTCTTCTTAGCCTGAGTTAGACTGAAACTTGTCCATTATTAAAACCCATCCTCTTTGGAAGACCTTTATTGTATCTTCCAGCACAATGACAACCTTCTAGCTATGACAGTATAGCAAACTGACAGATGAATGATAGTCTGACCTTTGAGCAATTATGCCCATTTCAAAGCTTACATCATTTTGTCTGTGTGTATTATCTGTCTTCTTAAGAATAGGGACTTTGTTTATTGCTACATTCTCAGCGGCTGTAATTGTACCTGAAAATAATAATTACTCATATTTTTACTGTAGGAGTAAATAAAAATTTCTTAAAATAATTAGAAATAATCATGTCTGTATTTTGTCTTTCAAAGTGATGTCACACTAGTGATATCTTTGCTCTTTTCTTATGAAATAAAACTGTGTAACTTATTTCTCTTCAAAAAATTGTTTTGAACTCCCTTACTGTCGTTCTGTTTTGTTTTCCTTTTGTTCAGCATTTACCTACCTTCTTCAGTATTTTGTTTTCTTGTCGCCTCTTTTTCATTTCGATCGATTCTGGATATACCTCCTCTTTGGCTCTTTGCTGTGGGCATGCCTCAGCTTAATGAGAGCTTAGATAACTGGCTAAGGGAACCCTCTTTTCATCCAATGAATGAGAAATGGGTATTTTCACCATCAGAATTTTCTACCTGTTGGAGTTATATTAAAAAAGATCAAGTGAACTTAAGCAGTGATGCTTCTAGGTAGAGATGTTTCACAAAGCACATAGGAAATAAAGTTTCTAGAATTTTATTCCAGGTTTACAAAGAAGTCATGTGAGAATTCTAAAGTTTAAAAATTTTACTCTTTTACTACTTGAGGTTTCTTTTTAGGAACAATACTATGACATTCAAGGAAAGCAGTCTTTGAAAGAAGCTTTGTAAAAACAAGAATTCCTCTTGATTACTGCAACTGAGTTAACCTTAGACAAAAAACAAAACAAAAAACTATTTCCATATATGTTTCATAAATAGAAAGCAAAGCATTTTAAAACTTGTGATAAATGGCTGACATTTATGAAATAGTTTATTGTCAACTACATAGCTATAGATAGCTATGAAAAATAGGGCAGTTGAGAACTCAAGAGTAATCAGTGATACATCTCACACTTCCTCAGAATCACACAATTCTAAGACTTTGTGTAGGCAGGTTTTGAATGCACAGTTGCAGAAAACTTAGAGTGAGAAGTTCTTGGGAAATATGTTACAGTGATAATTATACTTCTTAGGTAACATTTCTTACAGTTCTTTCCTCCCTCCCGATTGCATCCTAATTCTTGCCCCACATAGTTTATATTTTACAGTGTTTCTTATCTAACTGTAATGCTTTTTTGGCTTTAAATAGAAGTTTTGGAAAGCTTTTAAAGTGAATTCTAAAGCTCTTCTCCCTGTAGATTTGAATTCATTCAGTTAGCCTTGGGGACACACTCTTACACCTTCCTGAACATTGACATTCTAGACATTAATTAGATAAGATGGACTGGCTTTGGCCACTTTGAATCAGACAGTCACATGATATAATATGCCAGGAATGAAAAACAGGAACAATATGGTTACATTACTAGTAAAAGAGACAATTTTGACTTCTGTCCTGAAGTACAGTGTTGTGAGTGATAAAATGTGTTCTCTATATGCATGTTAATACAACTATTCAAATATATCCAACAATGGCTAAATTCAATAAAGGAGAAATTGAAGATTTCTATCAAATTTTACAGTCCAAACTTGATCAAGCATGCAAGCAAGATGGGTTAATAATATTTGGTGATTGGAATGCAAAAGTTGGAAACAATAAAGAAGGAAGGGTAGTTGGAAAGTATGGACTTGGTGACAAAAACAAGGCTGTAAAAAGAATCTTGTTCATTCAATGAATTATTCATCACAAGTGTCTTTAAAAAAAAACAACCACACAAACAGTGACTTTACACTTGGACCTCACCAAATGCACTGCATCACAATCAGATTGACTACATCTCCAGAAGAAATCATTGGAGAAGTTCAATACCAGCAGTCGAAACTAGGCCAGGTGCTTAGTGTAGAATATCTGTTACTTATGCGCAAGTCCAAGTTGAAGCTGAAGAAAGTTAAAACAATACCACAAGAACAAAAATTTGATTTTGAGTCTATCTCACCTGCATTTAAAAATCATAGTAAGAATAACTTTGAAGTGTTGAACACCAAGATCGAAAAACAGATGAGTTGTGGGATCAAGAATATCATCCATAAAGAGAGCAGAAGGTCCTTACAAAGACAGTGGAGAAAGGGGGGAAAAAAACCAAAAACAACCATAATGAATGTTAGAAAAGACCCTGAAAACTACACCATAGGATTGAGAAGCAAAAACAAACCGAAGAGATGATGAAGTAAAAATGCTGATTTCAAAGGGCAGTTTGAGAAGACAAAGCAAAGTATTATAATGGAAAGAACAGAGAAATAAAATTAAAGATAGAACAGAAAGGGAAGAACTCACTCACTTGGCATTTCTAAAGTTGAAAGAATGGACAAACAAATCTAGGCCTTGAGATGTAATACTTAAAGATGCTATGCTCCAGGAAACATGAAAAAGAAGGTGGGGGGAATACACAGAATCACTGTATCAAAAAGAGTTGGCTGACACTGTACCATAGGATCAAGAGCTAATGGTAATGAAGGCTTTCAAGCTGCAGTGAAGGCATTGGGAAACAATAAGACCCCAGGGATCGATGTAATTCCAATTTACATATTTCAAATGATAGATACAGCCCTTGTTTTTCTCACAAGTCTATGAAAATTTGGAGTATATCTCCCTGGCTGTCTAACTGAAAGAGACCTATATTTATTCCTATTCCCAAAAATGGTGGTCCGATGGAATTTGAGAGTTATCAAACAATATCAATAATTTCACATGCAAGCAAAATACTACCAAAGTTCATTCAAAAACAGCTAGAACAGTACTTAAAGATTGCCTGACATCCAAGGTGGATTTAGAACAGGCCATGGCACCAGGGATATCATTGCTGATATCAGATGAGTCCTGACTGAAAGCAGAGAATGTGAGAAGAATGTCTATTTATTGACTATACAGAGACATTTGACTGTTGTTGTTAGGTGCTGCCGAGTCGAGTACAACTCATGGCGACCCTCTAAACAACAGATTTAAATCCTGTCCTATCCTGTGTCGGTCTCACACTGCCTGACACACTAGAGCCCATTGCAACAGTCAGTGTGTCAGTCCATTTGGCTGAGGGTCTTTGTCTCCTTTACCAACCCTCCACCCTTCCAAGTGTCATGTCCCTCTCCAAGAAATAGCACCTCCTAGCAACATGCCAGATGTATGTGAGGCAAAGCCTCATCATTCATGCCTCCAAAGAGCAATCCAGCTGTCCCTCTTCAAGACATATTTGCTTGTGCTTTTGGCCATACATGGGATGTTCAATGCTCTTGTTCAAAGTTGTCAATTCTTCTTTGGTTATCCTTATTCATTTTCCAGCTCTCAGATGCATAGCAAGTGATTAGAAAGACCATGGCCTGAATTAGACACACCTTAGTCCTCAAACTGATGCCATTATTCCTCAATAGTTTGGAGAGGTTCCTAACCGCAAATTTTCCCAATGCAGGTTGTTTCCTTATTTCCTGACTGCTGGTACCAAGGGTGTTAATTGTGGATCCAAGCAAGATGAAGTTGTTGATAATCAAGCTTTAATCTTTTCTTCAACCATCATGGTGTTGTCTCTTGGTCCAGTGGTAAGAATCTCTGTTTTCTTGATGTTGAGATGCAATCCATACTGAAGGCTGCCTTCCTTGATCTCCTGCAAGAAGTGCTTCAGGCCCTCCTCTCTTTCAACAAACAGGTTGTGTCATCTGCATAACACAGTTTTGACTGTGTAGATCATAACAAATTCTGGCTAACATTGAAAAGAATGGGAATCCCACAACATAGACCAAGAGGTGATTGTGGGAACAGAGCAAGGAAACAGTTCTACATGGTTTAAAATGAAGATTGATGATTGTGAAGGTTTTATCCTTTCTCCATACCTATTTAATCTATATACTGAGCATATTATCTGAGATGCTGGACTCTAAGTAGAATGTGGCATGAGGATAGAGGAGGACTCATCACTAACCTTTGTTATGCAGATTACTCAACCTGGCTTGCTGAAAACAAGAACTCGAAGCACTTACTGTGAAAGGTCAAACACTGCAGCTTTCCATATACATATTGCATCTCAATGTCAAGAATACAAAAACTCTTACCATTGGACCAGTAGGCAATATCATGATAGGTGGAGAAAAGGCTGAAACTATCAATGAATTCATCTTACTTGAATCCACAATCAATACATTTGATATCAGCAGACAGGAGTTTAAGTGGTGTATTGCAGTGGGAAAGACTGCAGTGAAGGATCTTTCCAAATTATTGAGATGTACTAGTATCATTTTGAGGACTAAGCTGTGCTTGCTTCGTCCATGGTCTTATCAGTCACTTGCTATGCATCTAAGAGCTGGATAGTGACTAAGGATGACAGGAGAATAATTGATGCCTTTGAATTGTGGTGTTGGAGAAGTGTACTGACTATCTCATGCACTGCCAAAAGAACAAATACATCTTGAAGAAAGTGCAGCCAGAGTGCTACTTAGAGGCAAAGATGATAAAACTCCATCTCACATTTTTCAGGCATGTTGCTTGGTGGGGCTGTTCTTTGGAGAGGGACATCATACTTGGAAAACTGGAAGGTTAATAAAAGAGAGGAGGATGCTCAACAAGGTGGATTGACACAGTACTACAGCAGTAACCTCAAGTGTGTCAGAGATTGTAAGTGTGGCACAAGATAGGACAAGGTTCAGATCTGTTGTCCATAGGGTCACTGTGAGTCATACTCAGCTCGATGACACCTATCAATAGCAACAAGAGAAGAAAACTATTTCTTTTTCACTAATGTGGTTGTGTCTGCACATGATTACTATTACTGCTTTTGTCATCTTGTACTTATGGATAGAAACTTAAATCATATATTTAGAAAAGTAGAGAAGAGGATTTCTTTGAAGTTCTTATTCCTCTGGCTATTTCATGTTGGTTAACATTATTTGTTATCGTTATTTATTGTACTTTAAGCTATATATCCGATTATTTAGAGAAAGAAGATATTATTACCTATGTCTTAAATAAACTTTCAAGTACATGCTATAGAATTAAAGTAAATATCAATCCTCAAGTTGTAATATAGAAAAATTCTCTGTGGAAGAAATATGAGTGATGCAGAAAGCATCAGAAGGCATAGAAAGAATGTACAGAGTCACTGCGCCTAAAAGAACTGGCTGATGCTTGTCCTTTGAAGGAAGTAGCATGTGATCAAGAACTAAAGCTCTGAATGAAAAGTCCAAGCTGCGCTGAAGGCATTGGAAAAATATAAGGTTCCAGAATTGCTGGAATACCTATTGAGATGGTTCAACAAACAGATGTGGCCCTTAGATGTGCTCTCTCATCAGTACCAAGAAAGTTGAAAGCTACCTGGCCAACCTACTGGAAAAGATCCATTATCGCATTTGACACATTAGTGTCACAGTCTTCAGCTTCACATCAACCACAAGTTACCTCTGTACAGCAAGTAGACACACCAGGGCTATATGACCTAGAAGAATGTTTGACAAAAAACATTTAAAAACAAGCCTGAGGGCTGTGGATTAAAGTCAAGTGTCAGAATGGTTACCCATGGTGGACAGTGTTTGGTGGAGCTCCCCAGTTAAAACAAGCTTGGAAGCAGGAGTGGCATCCACTTCCGTAATAGCTTGTGTCCGGAAAACCTGTGACCCTGGAGAAAGGGTGAAAGTCACACAAGGGTTTAAGACTTCCATTCATAGGGTCGCTAGGAGTCACTTACAATTCAGCGGCACTTAACAACAAAAACAACAACAGCAACATAGAGAGAGATCAGTTGGCCTAGTGAACAGAAAGTGATGCTATCAAGCCAAAGGTGGGTGACTTTAATCTGCGGCCCTCAGGCCTGTTTTTAATTGTTTTTGGCCTAGAAAGTCCTATGAGACCATTTTACTTTGCCACCTGGCAGTGCTATTAAATCTAAAATGAACCTGATGGCACCTTACAGCAGTAGCCCTGATAGTGGCAAAAAGAGTAAGAATTCACTTGATAACCACAAGGATGGTGTTTCCAACCTGCCCACTCACTTCATGAGAGAAAGTCCTGGTAATTTACTACCATAAAGATGACAAGCTATAAAATTCCATGAGACAGTTCTACTCTATCACTTGGAGTCACCATGAGTATTTAGTCAGCAACACTCAAGGATAACAACATCACCTGAATACTAATTAAAAACAGCAAACATTATAGCACAAATAAAAACCTTCAGATAGATGAGCCAAGCCTACAGACCAGGGTCATCCTTGTGCTTAGTTGTGCACTGCATATAACAATGAAAAGAAAATAATAAAACAACATCTACATTAGTCCTCTTTTTTTAATTCATTGTTACACATTTTACATTATTTTTTGCAATTAAATGTTTCAGCACTGAGATGAGTAACTTTATATTTGCAACATTTACAAAAGGGAAACAGAAACAAAAACATTGCAGTGCCACAGTCCTGAAGTTATTGAAGAGATTATTTTTAGATTACTTTAGTTATTACATTTAATCCTCAAAGATTTTTCTGCCAGATTTTAGTCACATAGTCTATGAGATTAACAAAGCATCGGTTTTGGAGAAGGAAAATTAGACCACATCAAGCAAGTGGGTAACATTAGGTGCCATCAATATGCCTCATGGCTGGTGTGGCTTTAAATAACAGAGTTAACAGTATTGTCTAGGTAATGGAATGGAAACAGCATGAAATAAAATCACAAAAAGTAAAGGGAATTTAATAGTACAATTGTATCCAATTCTGAACCTTGCTCTATTATACTTTAAAGTAAAAGGAAGAAATGATGAAATAAAAATATTTCAAAGGACTGCTCATGAAGACAAAGCATTAAGCTGAAATGTGCAAAGAGAAAACAAAAGGGAAGAACACATTCAGCACTCCTCAAGGTAAATATCAAGCCTCAAATTGTAACATTGAAGGATTTTATTAATAAAATATTGATTGATGCAGAAAGCATCAAAAGAATATAAAAGAAATACACAATCACCATACAGAAAAGAATCCACTGACATTCATTCACTTCAGGAGACAACTCAAAATCAAGAACTCATGAAGAAATGTTCAAAATCTCTAGCTCCAAGAGAGATACAAATCAAAACAACTATGAGATATCATCTCACCCCAGTAAGAATAGCAAAATTTAATAGAACAGCAAGCAACAAATGCTGTCAAGGTTGTAGAGAAACTGGAACCCTTATTCACTGTTGGTGGGAGTGTAAAATGGTGCAACCACTGTGGAAGGTAGTGTGGAGCTTTCTCAAAAAGTTGCAAATGGAGATACCATTTGACCCAGCAATTCCACTACTGGGAATATACCCCAAAGGGACCATAACCACCATCCAAATAGATATATGCACACCCATGTTTACTGCAGCTTTGTTCACAATAGCAGGGAGTTGGAAACAACCTAAGTGCCCATCAACAAATGAATGGATAGAGAAGCTGTGGTATATTCACACAATGGAATGCTATGCTGCATTGAAAGACAAGGAACTCATTCAATATTATTCAAAATGGGTGACTCTGGAGAACATTATGCTGAGTGAAATATGTTAGTCACAAAAAGACAAATACTGCATAGTGTCACTATTGTAGAGTGGGACTGACATCAGGGTTGGGATAAGACTGAGAAAAACTGAATAAATTATGTATACTGCATTGAAACAGATGAGGGAGAGAACAATTTAAAAGTGATATATGGTAGGGTATTATGGTTATCACAAGAGTCCAGAATGAAGGTTGCATAATGGAGCATACTCGGGGCAGGGGGATTGTATACCAATGAAGGAATTTTTCTTTCACTTTTCAAAGAGAAGAGTGAACTGGGGGAGGGGTGCACAGGGAGAAAAGTGCAACAATGAATGAATGGAAATCCAAAATCTCTGTAAATATTCATTAAAATTAATAAAATAAAATTTAAAAAGTATAATTCGTGTGGGAATGATTTGTATGAAACACAAAGTGACTGAAAACAATGTATTCCAATTTTGTAAATAAACTAGTATAATAAAAATAATAGCATAAAAAAATTAAGAACTGCTGGCACTGAAGGAAGTAGTTCAAGGCAGAGTTGAAGGTATTAGCAAAAAATAAGGTTCCAGTGATTGACAAAGTACCAAATGAGACATTTCAACAACTACGTACAGTGTAAAACATGTTTGTGCTAGAAATTTTGGAAGATACCCAGCCAATAAACTGAAAGAGATCTAGATTTGTGTTCCTTCAAAAGAAAGGTGATTCCATGGCAATAACATGGAAACAGTCCAGATGTCCAAACACAAACAAATGAATAGAGAAATTATGGTACATTCAAACAATGGAATACTATGCAGCACACAGGAGCAATAACTTTGTAAATTATTACATAACTTGGGAGGGACTGGAGAGCATTATGCTCTCTTAGTCAAAGAAGGATAAATATTATATAAAACCATTATTGTAGAATGAGAATAAGGATCCAGGAGGGTTGGGAGAGGGTGAAAGCAGAGGGATGTGGACATGCAGGAGGAAGGAGGAGGAAGGGGGGATTAATCATTGGGTTATACAATTTGATGGGGGCAGTGAGGGAAACTGAAAGTATTTGTTCAAATTTGTATTGAATTTTTTAAATAAACTAGTAGGAGTAAAGGAAAGGTGATTCAATAGACTATGCAAATTATTGAACAATATCTTTAATGTCTAAATTTTTAATATCATAACAACTTTTTTACTCTAATTAAAAAAAGGTTGCAGCTCTATATTGACTGGAACTGTCAGAATTTCAAAATGGATTCAGAGGAGAACATGGAAGAGATCATTCTTATGTCAAGCTGAATCCTAACAGAAATACTAGAGAAAACCAGAGAATTCTAGAAAGCTTGTATTAGTGTTTTATTGACTGTAGAAAAGCATTTGACTGTATCATTATAAATTATGGATAACATTAAGGAGAATGGGAACTCCAGAATGCTTAGTTTTGTTCATGCAGAACTTGGATATAGACAAAGAGCCAGACAGCCCTATAGAAAAAGGTTATACTGTATAGTTCAAAATTAGGAAAGATTTGAAGCAGAGTTCTATTTCACCATACTAATTTAGTCTATTCAGGGAGCTCTGGTGGCCTAGTGGCAAGAAGCTGCACTGCAATCCTGAAGGCACTTGGTTTGAGGCCACCAGCTGCTCCACAGTAGAAGAATGGGTAGTCTCCTCCCATGTGATTAACTGCCTCTGAAAACCTGCTGGAGAATCAGCTATGGGTCGGTTCTGACTCTAAACAACAACACAATAATTTAGTCTATGTCCTAACCAAAATAATTCAAGGAGCTAGATAAATGTCAAAGAAGGAATATGCATCAGCAGCCTATAATATAGCAAAAGGGAAGTGGAATTGAAGCATTTACTGATAAAAAATAAATACTGCTGCCTTCAGTGTGAATTACACTTAAGCAGACAGAAGGCAAAATGTCTTAAGAGTGAACCAGTAAACCTGATAAATAGAAAAAAGGTTAAAGTTATCAAGGCCTTTATTTTATGTGGGTCTACCATCAAAAGAAATGCAAGTAGCAGTCAGGAAATAAGCTAATAAATTGCGTTAGGCTAATCTGCTGCAAAACCACTTTGAGTGTTCAAAAAACAAAGATATTACTTTGAATAGTAAATTCCACTTGACTCAAGCATTTATATTTTTAATAAAATTTTTATTTTATTAAAAATTTATAGAAAAGTTAAACTTCATTCATTCATTATTGCATGTCCCTCCTCTACTTTCATCGTCCCCCAGTTCACTTTTTTAAAAAATATTTGTTCATTAAGGTTGCATAGTGGAATGTACTTGCGGCAGTGGGAGGGGTACGGGGGGATTGTGTACCAGGGAGGGAGTCTTTCTTTTACTTTTGAAAGAGGAGCGAACTGGGGGGCGGGAGGAGAGGGCTGGGCGGGTAGAGAAGTGCAGCAATGAATGGAAATCCAAATTCTCTGTAATTGTTCATTAAAATTATTTAAAAAATATTTGTTCACTGTTGCACAATTAGCTCCCCACCTATCCCTTGTCCTCTTTGCAATGTACCTCTTATTCTGAGCTGTTGTTGTTGTTATAATGTCTAATTATAGTTTCCTTTTAAACAGTTCTTTCCTTTATTCTGTTCCAAAGCAGTATTCATTATTTATCTACTTTTTTCTTAGGTTCATCCTAAACCCGCATGTCAGTCCTGTTTTATAATAATGTTGTTATGCAGTATTTGTCTTTTTGTGACTGAGCTGTTTCACTTAGCAGAATATCCTCCAGTTTCACTTGTATGGCGTAATATTTTATGAGTTCCTTATTTTTCAGTACTGCATAGAATTCCTTTGTGTGACTATACCATAGCTTTTCTGTTCATTCATTTGTTGATGGGCACTTAGTTGCTTCCATCTCATTGCTATTGTGAATAATGCAGCAGTAAACATGTTTGGGTGGCAGCTCTGACTTCTTTAGGGTATATATATTCCTAATAGTGGAATTTCTGAGTCAAATGGTATTTCTATTTCAGACTTTTTGAAAAAGCACCATACCGCCTTCCATAGTGGTTGCACCATCTTGTACTCCCACCAGCAGGGAATAAGGATTTTAATCTCTCCAAAACCTCACCAGTATTTGTTGTTTGCTTATCTGCTGAACTTTTGCTATTGTTCCTAGGGTGAGATCATTCCTCCTAGTTCTTTTGATTTCCCTCTCTCTGAGAGCTAGAGGTTTTGAGCATTTCTTCATGTATTTGTTTGGCAACTGAATGTCTTCTTTAATGAAGTGTCTGTCTATTCGTATGCTGTGCCTATTTTGTGACTGGATTGTTTACTTTTTTCCTTGTTGAGGTGTGAGAGTATTCCATAACTTTTAGATCTGAGTCACTTATCAGATATGTTTTCAATTGCCTAGTTTCAATTGTCTGCATGGTTCTCAGAGGCCTCCTATTTCAGAAGTGGATGGAAATCCTTCTCCACAGTCTGTCTTTATCTGGAGGCTCTACTAAAAAAATGACACAACCTTACTGATAGATGATTGAGTGACATGGTGGGTGTGTCTGTTAGTTGAAACATGTAAATTGGTACCCCACTGATTCCTGGGGCCTTACTTTTTTGCCATTGCTTTCATTGCAACGTGAACTTGTTCCTTCATTATCATTGTCTTTTGATGTATAGTAGTTCTTGAAATATTTCCTTGTCAGCCAATACTTTTTAGCACAGAGATTCTCTATATTCCCTCCCTCTTCTTTTGATGCTTCCTGGGTTACTCAAGATTTTGTCCACAGCATGTCTCAGTATTGCAACTTGAGACTTGAATTTGTTTTCCGTTCTCTCAGCTTGCTTCCCATTTTATATCCTCCAGTACCAGGTCTCTGCACATTTGCTTCTAATATTTGTTTTGTCTTTTGGAGCTGCCCTTTGAAATCTTCTGTTCAACTCTTTAACATCACCATCTCTTCCCTTTGTTTTGGAAAGAACCATTTCAACCCCACCTATGCTCCGCTATCAACCAGGCCTTACTTGTGTCATATGGGTTTAGAGCAAGCAAGGATTGTCAGTGGCATAATGGAAGAGCAGCAAAAAAGTAGAAGCTCCTCAACAAAATGGGTTAGCGTGGTGACTGCAACAGTAGACTAATACATATGAATGATCTTGAAGATGTTCTAAGACCACTAATATTTAATTTTGTTGTACAAAAGTTTCTATGAGTTGTAAGCAAGTGACTTGATTTCCCTAACATTTCAAGTGTTCTTTTGAGATCAGAAGAAGAAGACTTTGTTTATGTTTCTCTATAAGATCTATAAGAATAAATGTGAGCAGAGAAAGAAAAAAATTGTAAATTCAGGACACAAGTGAATAAGATAGTTACCCCCCACACTTATTTTTCTTAAAGTTAACTTTTTCTTTTAATGAGTAGGGAGGAAGGGGGGAGCAAATTTATTTTTCCATCCCACAGGTCACACAATTTCTTTTCTGTGGCAATGATTACAGTCCCTACAGTGTAACGCCCCTCCCAATTGTGTATTTCCTCTTCCCACTCTTTCCCATCTCCTCCTGCTTCCTTCATTCTGAGTTGAATAGTTGGGAAGATTCTGCCCTTTTCTTATACTGTTGATTATTCCATGGAGTATTTCTTTGTTTGTGTTATTGATCTTATAAGCCTGTTCATAGTTTGACTGAAATTTGAATTGTGGTGATTTCAGTGCCAGGCTTGAAACGTACCTAATGGCCATAGTCTCGGGGATCTGCCAATGCCTATCAGACCAGTAGGCATCATTTTCCAAGTGAATAAGGTTTTAAGTAACAAGTTTTAAATACAGGACTGTTTTGGGTTTATGGTTTGGTTTTAGTTTTGCTTTGTTTTTTCCCTTAAAACAGTCTTCAAGTAGATATTTATATACTTTAAGTAGGGAGCTCTGGTGGCCTAGTGACTAGAAGCTGCACTGCAGTCCTGAAGGTTTGCAGTTTGAGGCCACCAGCTGCTTCGTGGGAGAAAGATGCGATTAACTGCCTCTGAAAAACCACTGGAAGGTGAGCCTGGATTGCTTCTGACTTGATGCTACACTACAACAACATATGAGGAATATAGTATTATGATGTTCTAAAAAAAATCCACAAGTTTTCCCCTAAATGGTAATTTAGTGCATTCTATTTTGCATACTTATTTATTCTGTTTCTCTGACACAAGATGCTCTGAAAAGATGGGATCCCGAGCTAATAATCCTGCCTCTCTAGTGGACTCTCTAAGACTGCAGAATGCCTGAGTCTCCCTCTACATATACAGACATATTTTGTATGCAACATCTGTTCCCTGCTCTGGACCACCACAAAGAAAAGGGCTTTCAGCTAGAAAGATCCTTTTTTTCACTGACCGCCTTTTAAGAAAGTATTTGTGGGAAATATTCAAGTATCCAGCTTGAAGGTGAAGGGTGGTCTTTTTATGTTTCCTTCTCCCCAAGGAGAGTAAAGTGTTGCTTTAAGGTCATACTCTCCTCAACTACTTCTTTGTTGTTCTTTTCCTGGTTGTTTATTGGAGGATGGAGGTGGAACTTAGAACATTATTTCATAGCTCTCTAGTAACAGTTGTCTAACAAAAAGCTCAAATTGTACCTGTCTTGAGGGAATGAAGTTCTATTTTGTATCACATGGAGCAGTATGAATCTACTTTGACCCACAAAAAAAAAGAGATGTTATTTTGGTAATGGCTAATTCAGGAATAGTGTGAAAAAAAATTAATAGTTCTCTGCCACAACCAGGTACAATATTTTCTATTTCTAGGTCAGTAAGAGAGCTTTCAGGCAATGCTGTAATGATATTCTATTAACTTCTCTTCTCAACCCTGAAAGGATTTTTAAAAATTATTAAATAATGCATGAAAAAATTCTGCAACAATTTTCAAAATATTTTACCAACCTAGTAACTGATAAATATGTAATTCAATGAAAACACCAAATTTTATTTATTCCATGTACTGTATAGTGTAGTGAATGACTTTTTGCTTAATGTAAAACAGCATTTAGTGAGAATATGGTCTTATGAGAATTATACTAAAGAATCAGTGCTATATCTGCTTTATGTTTAGCTCTGGACTGAAGGATGATATAATTATAATGTTTTATGTGCCATGTACTTAATATTCCACAATAATTGATCTGTGTTTTCTCTAGGTTTTCCAGTTACCTAAGGTTTAACAGAGGCTGCTCTGTTATTTTTTTCTCAAGGAAATGTTCATGTCTATATAAATAATCCACAGCAGTTTTTGTGGGTTTTTTAAAAAAAAACCCTAAGCCTCTCCTAAGAGTAGAGCACCTTATGTTTATATCTCTGCTTTGGGCATATGAGAAGATTCAAAACTCGGATTTTAGTAGCATAATATTTTAAAGGAAATATTAATTGCACTATTAAATTTACTAATGATAATCACCCAGAAAACAAAGTGTGTACATTAATAACTTGGAATAGAGAAATAAAAGGATGAGATATACATAATGTCCTGCATTTTCTTTATGCATGGATTAATGTACAAATTACTGCATTGATATCTCTGTAGTCATCAGATTTCCACATACTTATTTAACGTGTAAAACTTTGCTTGTATGCTTGCATCCATCATTGATTTATCAACATTGATTCAGCAGCTAAAATAATATATCCTATCACATCATTTCCTCCTAATATCATCCCCAAATTTCCATCCATTTCTTTCACAAATAAGCCTCTTTGCTAACTTCCAGCACATGACTTTTAGGCCCTAGAATCTGTGTACAAATCTATGACATCTCTTCCCCTTTATTCTCTCTGTTTCCTCTTTATCAAATATTTTTCCCTCTGCAAAGTCGTATACCAATGTTTGTTAAATGTCATCTTTTCCTGTAACATTATAATGTTACATAAGCTTTCTTCTGTAACTTATAGTCCTTTCTGGCTACTTTTTTTGATGCGTACTTGTTTTTTTCTGCCCTCTGCATCACTTGAATATAACCCCCCTAGGATTTTGCACCTTGTGTACTATATTTAACATCCAAGATTATTCTTGTTACATATTCAAATGAAGCTCAAAACCAGTCCTACTGCCACTGAGTCAGTTCCCCCTTGTGATGACCTGCCATTAGGTTTTTGAGGTAGTAAATCTCTACAGGACATGACAGCCCATCTTCCTCTTTGAGAAGCAACTAAAAATTCAAACTGCTAACCTTTTATTTAGCAGTACAGCCTATGCCACTGGACCTCCAGACACATAGTAAGCACTCCATAAATATTTGGTGAATGACATCATGATATACCAAAGAATGTTAATTGCTTCCAAGAACAAGTAAATCTGTCTTGGGAACAGTACAATTGGAGTACTCCTAAGATGCAAGAATATGTAAGTTCATCTCATTTACTTTGGGCATATTTTGGGGAGAATCTAGTTCCTAGAGAGAGACATCATGCTGGACATGTCTGTCAGTGACAAAAAGGAAGACCCTCAATGAGTTGGACTGACACAGTAACTACAACAATGGACTTGATGACAGAGATTGTGAGAATGGTGCAGGTTGAAGGTTCAGATCAGTTGTTCACAGAACTACTATGAGTCATAGTTGATCAGATGGTATCAAACAATAACGACAATAATCTTGAAATACAGCACTGTCCTGTCAGAAGTATGATAATTTCCATACATATATACAAAATATGTGCAATAAGACTATTAGTCAAATTTTTGTGCTGAGCACTGAAGCAAAAAATAAAGAAATTGGAGACTTGTAAAAACTCCTGCAGTTGATCAATTGTACAGTCAAGATGTATTAGCAAAGTTAGTGATTGTAATACAAATGTTGGAACTAATAAATAAATAGGAACTGATAAACATGCCCTTGGTAATAGAGAGGAAGCCAGATATGGAGGACAGAAAATGCATAATAGAATTGGCAAAAAACAAGACCCCAGGAATTGATGGCATAACAACTGACATATTTCAATAAACAGACGATGCCCTTGGATGCACTTTCCAAGTTGTGCCAAGAAATCTGGAGGATAATCCCCTGGCCAACTGACTGTAAGAGATCTATATTTGCTCCCATTCCAAAGAAAGGTGACCCAATGGAATGCGGAAATTATCGAATAATATCACATGTAAGCAAGATTCTGCTGAACATGATCCAAAAATGACTGAACAACACAACAGTGAGGAATTGCCTGAAATGCAGGCTGGGTTTAGTAGAGGCTGTGGTACTTGGGATATTATAGCTAATGTCAGATGGCTAAAGGCTGAGAGTACGAGAGGAATGTCTATCTTTGTTTCATTAATTATGCAAAGGCGTTTGACTGTGTGGATCACAACAAACTGTCCCTAACTCTGCAATGAATGGGAATCCCAGAACACTTGATTGTGCTAATGATAAACCTATACTTGAACAGGAAGCAGTCATCAGAATAGAAAAGAAACAAGGAGAACACTGCATAGTTCAAAATTGGGAAGGGTGTATGCTGAGGATGTGTCCTATCTTCATACCTTTTCAATCTATATGAAGAACAGATCATCTGGGAGGCTGGGCTCTATGAGGAGGCTCTCTGTGGCATCAGTATTGGAGTAAGATTCAGCAACATGTGTTATACAGATGATACAACCCTGTTTGCTGAAATTGAGGAGGACCTGAAGCACTTGGTACAGAAGATCAAGGACTGCACCCTTCAGTATGGATTGAAGCCCAACATGAAGAAAACAAAGATTCTCATCACTGGGCCAATTAGCAGCATTGTGATAGATGGTAGAGATTGAGATTGTTAAGAGCTTTAGTTTGCTTGGCTCCAATGATCAATACGCTTGGTACCAGCAGTCATGAAATCAAAAGACAAATAATTGCATTGGGAAAATCTGCTGTCAGGGACCTCCCCAAAGTTCTGAATAGCAGTGATGTAAGTCTGGAGACTAAGGCGTGCCCATAATCTTCACAGTTACATGCTATGCATCAGAAAGCAGGACAATGACTAGGAAGATAGAAGAAGAAGTGATGACAAAGAGGTTTGTCCTGAAGAGGGTGAAACCAGGCTGCTTCTTGGAGGAAAGGATTCTGAAGCTTTGTCTGACATACTTTGGCCATGTTGCAAGGAGGGACCAGTCCTTGGAGAGGGACATCATGCTTGGGAGTGTGAAGGGACAGTACAAGACAAGAAGACCCTTGATGAGAAGGATTGAATCAGTGTTTGGGCTAATGGGGGTAGATGTGCCAGAGACAATAAGGTTAGCTCAGGCTAGAGAAATATTCAGAGCCATTATTCATAGGGTCACTATAAGTTGCAAGTGACTCAAGAGCACATAACTGCAACAATGCCTTTTAAAAAATTAAAAAAACCACTATGTATCTGGGCCTAACTGGATGAAATACTCCAAAATCAAATGTAAAACCCATCTGTGGGAAGATACGATAGAGAAGCTCAATTCTTCAGTAAAAATAAGACGAACAGCTCGGTGCAAAACAGAACATCAGTTGCTCATGTTAGTTCCAATTTAAGCTGGAAATAAAAACTAAAGCAAGTCTACAAGAGTAAAAATAGAACCTTGAGTTTATCCCATCTAAATTTAGAGACCATCTGAAGAATAGCTTTGATGCCTTGAACACTGATGATCAAAGAGCATGCAAGTTGTGGATGACATCAAGGGCATTATACACAAAGAAAGCAAAACGGCGTATGATAAAGAAAGAAAAGATCAAAATGCATTAAGAAACTTGTTCTAGAATGTAGAGAAGCTAGTGTGAAAGGAAAAAATGAAAATTCAGTAAGATAACTGAATGAAATATTGCAAAGGGGAGCGCAAGAACACGAAGCAACATATTATTTAAAAATACGCAAATACTCAAAAGTTAGAAAAACACTCTTGACATTTCTCCAGCTTAGAAAACTGAAAAACAAAAGCAAGAAACAAACTTAAAGTTGCAATGTTGTTGTTGATTGCCATCAAGTTGAGCACGACTCAAAGCGACTCTGAACAAAAGACCTAATGCTTTTTCATAACTTTTGTCGTTTCTCCAAGTTCATAGAGTTTCCATAGACATGTGGTGCAGGAAGTGGATGTTGTGGTTGTTGTAATGCGTCGTCAAGTTGCTTGTGACTCGTGACTCATAGTGACCATATGCACAACAGCCCTAAACTCTGCTCTGTCCTGTGCCAATCCCACTATCTCTGACACTCCCATCCCGATTATCCCAGTCACTGAATCAATCCACCTCATAGAGGGCCTTCTTCTTCTGGGCTGCTCCTTCACCCTCTCGAGCATGATGTCCCTCTCCAAGGACCAGTCCCTCCTCACAAAATGTCTAAAGTATATCAGACGGAGCCTTAGAATCCTTGACTCCAAGGAGCCACCAAGTTTAACCGTTTCCAGGATGAATCTGTTTGTTTTCCTAGCAGTCCATGGTACTCTCAATACTCTTGTCTAGCACCACAGCTCAAAGGCATCAATTCTCCTTCTATCCTCCTTGGTCATTGTCCAACTCTCTGATGCATAACAAGTGATTGCGAAAACCATGGTCTATATCAGATGCACCTTAGTCTCCAGAGAGACACCATTGCACTTCAGTACTTTCGAGAGGTCCCTAACAGCAGACATTCCTATGGCAATGTAATTTCCTGGATGCTGGTGCCAAGAGTGTTGACTATGGAGCCAAGCAAACTAAAGCTGTGAACAATCTCAATATCTTCACCATCCATCTGATGCTGCCAATTGGTCCAGTGGTGAGAATCTTTATCTTCTTGACATTGAACCTCAATCCATACTGAATTCGGCAGTCCTTGATCCTCTGCAGCAAGCGCTTAAGGATCTCCTCAGTTTCAGCAAGCAGGGTTGTGTCATCTGCATAATGCAGATTGTTGATAAATCGTCCGCCAATCTTGACCCCACATTTCTCCTCATAGATCCCAGCCTCCCGGATAATCTGTTCTGCATATAGGTTGAAAAGGTATGGAGATAGGATGCATCCCTGGTGTACACCCTTCCCAATTTTGAACCATGCAGTGTTCCCTTGCTCTGTTCTGACGACTGCCTCCTGGTCCAAGTATAGGTTTTGCATTAGAATGATCAAGTATTCTGGGATTCCCATTCTTCTCAGAGTCAGCCACAGTTTCTTATGATCCACACAGTCAAACGCCTTTGCATAGTCAATGAAACACAGATAGACGTTCCTCTGATATTCTCTGCTTTCAGTTAAGATCCATCTAACATCAGCTACAATATCCCTAGTACCACGACCACTACTAAACCCAGCCTGGACTTCGGGTAGTTCTCTGCTGATGTGCTGTTGCAGTCATATTTAGATAATCTTCAGTAGAATCTTGCTTGCATGTGAAATCAATGAGATTGTTCTATAGTTTCCATACTCTGTTGGGTCACCTTTCTTTGGGATTGGAACAAATAATAGATTTCTTCCAGTCAGTTATCCAAGTGGTTGTTCTCCAGATTTCTTGGCACAACTTGGTGAACATATCCAGGTTAGCATCTGTTAGCTGAAATATGTCAATTGGTATACCATCTATTCCTGGAGTCTTATTTTTTGCCATTTCCTTCAAAGTAGCCTGAACTTCTTCTTTCATCACTATAGGCTCTTACTCACATGTTGTTTCATGAAATTCTTCTGTGTCTGCCAATTCCTTTCGATACAGTGATTCAGTATATTCTTTCCATCTTTTTTATTTTT
>NW_006399800.1:15665019-15666823 GCF_000299155.1 Elephantulus edwardii | reverse complement strand
CTGCGTTTATGTCTCTTTAAAAACGCATTTGCTATGAATAATCATTGATTGTGCAAAATTCGATCATTCTCTCTCCAGTTCTATTTATGTCACCATGTCCATGTTTTCCAACTACTGAATCTTCTTCTCTGTTCCCAACTTTTGCATTCCAGTCACCCATTATTATCAATGCTTCTTGATTGCATGTTCAAAATATTGTGAAAAATGTTCACCAATCCAGGATTTGTCAAAGAAGATAGAGGAATACACAGTCACTATACCAAAAATAATCAGTTGATACTCATCTGTTAGGAGGCAATATATGATCAAAAAAATGATAGTTCTTCAAAGGAAGAAGTCTAAGCAACAATGAAGACACTTATGAAAGCAGAGCTCTCAAAATTATCCAAAAGCCAATTGTAATGTTTCACTAAACAGAGACAGCATTGGAGGTGCTCATGGGTCTTTGCTCAGAAATAAGAAAGTAAGCTCTCTTGCCAGTTGACTAGAAGAGACCCATACGCAAGTAAAATCTTGCTGACTATTGTATTAAATTATTGGCATAATACATAGCCAGGGAACTTCCAGAAGTTGAAACCAAATTCAGAAGAGAACATGGACCATAGTTTATCATTGCTGATATCAGAAAGAGATTGTGTGATAGCCCAGAATACCAGAAAAATGTTTAGCTGTGCATTGCTGACTGTACAAGGACATTTGAATATGTAAGTAATAATGAATTATGGATAACATAGCAAAGAATGGGAATTCCAAACAACCACACTCATCTAGAGTTTGTGTATAAAACGGTAAGCTATAATTTATACAGATTAGTGGAATACTTAATGACTTAAAAAATCACAAGAGTTTTGTGTAATGCTTGTATACTTGTACCATACTTAATTCATTCTCTATACTGAATGCATGATCCAAGAAGCTAGACTCTGTGAAGAAGAATGTGGTATCAGGATTGGAGGAAGACTCTTGAATAACCTGCAATATGCAGATGACTTTTCTTGCTAAAAACAAAGATGACATGACACATTTCTTCAAGCAAAGTATGTAGTATACCTTAATAGTGAGAAAGCAAAAACCTTCACAACTAGACCAAAAAGCAGTATCATGAGAAGTGTAAAAAAGACTGAAGTTGTCAAGGATCAAATTATATTTGTGAGACATTCTTTCCTAACGTCAGGAGTGGGTATGCATTACTTTATCATTTCTTGCACCAAGGAGTACCAGCAGAAACCTGATGGCAACTGAAAGTCCAATACATAAGCATGTATTTACCAGTTTTCCACAGTTCTTTTTCTAAAAGGAAGGCAGTACAATATTTCCTTCATTTGACAACTGAAAACAGACTGAAGCCTAGAGCAATCTGCTTTTGCAAGTCACTTAGCTAGGGGAGTCTAGGTCATTATACCTTCCTGCAATGTTCGGCCTCCTGCCACATATCTGTTGAAGCCTTTCTTGTTGCCTTTGGGGTCCTGGGTCTTTTAAATTTTAAATATGGACTGAAGTGCTTTGACTTAAACTGTTTTATGAGGTTTTGATTATTTTCTAACTTAGAGGAATGTGTATCTGTTTTTTATTGACTATGCAAAGGCGTTTGACTAAGTGGACCATAAAAAACTGTGGCTGACTCTAAGAAGGATGGGAATCCCAGAACACTTGACCGTGCTAATGTGAAACCTATACTTGAACCAGGAGGCAGTTGTCAGAACAGAGCAAGGAAACACTTCATAGTTCAAAATTGGGAAGGGTATATGCCAGGGATCTGTTTTATCTCCATACCTTTTCAACCTGTAAGCAGAACAGATTATCC
>NW_006399800.1:15663125-15664718 GCF_000299155.1 Elephantulus edwardii | reverse complement strand
TCTGCTGTTAGGGACCTTTCCAAAGTTCTGAAGAGAGCAATGGTGTCTTTCTGGAGACTAAGGTGCATCTGATACAGGCCATGGTCTTTGCAATCACTTGGTATGCATCAGAGAGTTGGACAATGACTAGGGAGGATAGAAGGAGAATTGATGTCTTTGAGCTGTGGTGCTCCAGAAGAGTATTGAGGGTACCATGGACTGCTAGGAAACAAATAAATTCATCCTGGAGAGGCTTAAAACAGGCGACTTCTTGGAGGCAAGGATTCTGGGGCTTCGTCTAACATACTTTAGACATGTTGTAAGGAGGGACTGGTTCTAGGAGAGGGAAATCATGCTGACAGTGTAGGAGGGGAAGGCCCTCTATGAGGTGGATTGCTTCAGTGACTGGGGTAATCGGGATAGGTGTGTCACAGACAGTGCGATTGGCACAGGACAGAGCTGAGTTTAGGGCTGTTGTACATAGGTTCGCTGTGAGTCGTAAGCGAGTTGAAGGCACATAACAATAACAACAACTACAACGTCTTTTACTAAAAGCAGATGCAACATTGGAGATGGAACAGTGTGTGTTCTTTAACTTCCAGCTATATTTTTATAGAGAACAAACTGAAAGGAAAAGTGTCTAAGCACTTAAGATCTCATGTTCTTCCTTCCCTCATGAATGAATTCTAAGGTTTATGCATATTTTTGTCTTCATTCCCATTTCTCTTCCTAAAAAATGCAGGCACAATGCAATAATGAATGAATGGAAATCCAAAGTCTCTGTAAATTTTCATTTAAGTTAATAATAAATTTTTTAAAAGGGGGGAAAAAAGAAATGCAGATAAAAAATTTGAATTGATGCACTTCCCCCCTGGCATTTTGTGGTGTAGTTAGTGTAAGGCCACATAGTGTGGTGTTAACAGTTGTACCTGGACTTGTCCTTGGACAGTCTAGCTCCAGAACTGAGAATTACAAGTTATTCGTCTACTTCACTCAAACTACTTAACACACACCACATCTGTTCAGAGCATGTAGTGGTGATGGTGTATCATCAAGTCAGACTGACCCATAGCTGACTGACCCACAAGTAGGTTTTCAGAGGGAGTAACCACAGGAGGAAATTGCCTATCTTTCTGCTGTGGAACAGCAGTGGATTCAAACAACGTGCCTTTCGGGTGGTAGTGCAGCTCCTTACCACTAGTTCACCAGAGAACAATTAATTACAGAAAACATGTTTGGGACCCCAGTATTTTGAGTGCTGGTAATATTTCAAAATTATGCTTAAATTGTGGTACATTCATACAATGGAATACTATGCAGCATGTAGGAGCAATAATTTCATAAATTACTCTCTAACTTGGGAGGGACTGGAGAACATCATGCTGAATAAACTAACTCAGTCCCCCAAGGATTAATAATGTATAAAACAATTATTGTAGAATGAGTATGAGGAGTCAATGGGGGAGAGGTAGAAATAGAGAGGGGAGGATATGATGTTAATCATAGGGTTGCACAATACATTGGGTAGGTGGGGTGAAGGAAGTGGGAAGGATCTTTTGTGAAAAACAATGTATTCAAACTTGGTAAATAAATCAGTACGAAATTAAAAAAAAA
>NW_006399800.1:15659476-15661745 GCF_000299155.1 Elephantulus edwardii | reverse complement strand
ACTGGTATCCTAGTGATAAGAAGCTGTACTGTAATCCCCAAAATGCATAGTTTAAATCCACCAGCTGCTCTGCAGAAAAAGGATGATAAATTTCCTTCTGTGCAATTTGTTGTTGTTGTTGATGATGAGTGCCATCAAGTCAAACATGACTCATAGCAACCCTGTGAATAAAAAGCCTGAAGTCTTTCTATAACCATCAACATTTATCAAAACTCATAGTTTCCAGAGGCATGTTGTTTAGGAAGTGGGTCACCTATGAATCAATTTCAACTTTTTTTTTTAATTGAGATTTTATTGTATCGACTCCAACTTGATAGCACACAAAAGCAAACTCTTTAGGAGAGCACTTTTTATATAAGTGTTTTTACATTTTAAGTACAATTTTAAGTAAGTAGAGTATTTCCCTGTGTTTTAGAAAAGACACCTGATTTCATAGAACTGGACATGTTGACAGCTATAGGAAAGAATCTACATCAGAGAGGAAATTTTTTTCATAAATACACTTTACATTGTAGTCTTAGTTTATATTCCTTGCAGTTTAACCTTTAAACATATACATTTATATGAATAACTTGTTGAATGTACCATAGAATCTCATCTTTTCTGTGATTATCATTAGATATTATTCCTTACTTATTGGAACCTATCCAGAAACCCAGTATCTTACTTTTAAATTGTCTACCTGACTTTTGCCTGAGAAATTTATGTTAACCACACTCAAAGCTTAATGCCCCTGGGCCATTCAGAATGCCAACAATGCAATCTTATAGATTTCATATTGCTGATGAAGAACTTTGTTACATATATATTTTAGCATCCATTGTATTTTCTATTTGTTCTGATTGCCGTTGAGTTGAGCACAACTCATAGTGACCCTATGAACAAAACACCTGAAGCCTTTCTATAACTATTGTCATTTCTCAAAGTTTATAGAGTTTCCAGTGGCATGTTATTTAGGAAGTGGATGCCACTCCTGCTTCCAAATTTTCTACATAATGGGCCATTTTGTTTGGGAGTTAGAGATTTATCCTCTAGACTAACAGAAAACTAAATGAAGGTAGAAACTTGCAAGCAGTATTTAACTGGAACATATGTGACCAATTACATACTAAGCTCTGACAAAAATGGAAATATCGTTAAGCACCTAATGTCTCAGGGCATTCTGCTGACTGCCTTAGTGGTAAAGCTATGAGCCATACTCAATTCAACAGCACCTACCAACAAGGAGTAGTAAAGAGACGCACTGCCCATCCAAAGACAGGCAGTTCAAATCTACCCACTACTCCTCGGGAAAAAAAATGGATTGTCTCCTCCTTTGTAATTTACAGCCTTTGAAAACCTGCTGAAGGGTCACTGATGAGTTAATTCTGACTGAGCAGCACATATCAACAGCAACAACAACAACATGGACTAAACTGAAAAGTGTCTGCACATCATTTCACTTAGTCTTTACTCCCATAAGGATCCTGAGTGGTATAGTAGCTACACAAAGGGCTGCTAACCTAAAGGCCAGTAGTTTGAGCCTACTAGGTGGTCTGGGGGCGGGGGGGGGGAAGGGGGAGGGCAAGATGAAGCAGTCTACCCCTATTAAGACTTTCCGTCTCAGAAACATGATTTGGGCTCTCCATGAGTCAAATCAAGGTGGCAGAGGTTGGCTGGTTTGAGTTTCACTATATAAATTGGCCAGTCTTTTTATATTCATTTCATAGATAAGGAAACTAACACTCAGAGAGATTATGAAACTTTTTCAATATCTTATATAGCTGGCTCATGGTAGAACTAGGATTAGAGGGGGGAAAGTAAAATCACCTTCTAAGACTTAAGCTCTTAATCCTTATACCATCTGTCTCCCACACTATCATGCGCTATGATTATATCCAACCAGAAACACAGGAGCAGATGAACAAAAAGAGGTCTTCAAATGGTAGAAACTCGGGACTCGGACAGAAATAGACAAGTGGTGTTACACACTTTCAGAATCCAAAGTACAGTGCAGCAGGTGAACCTGCTTATGTTTTCCTCTGCTTTTATACTCTTGGATTTAGTTTTTGAAAACTATTTCTTTGACATCATCAAAGATGAGATAAAATCACTTTACATGCTATAATTAAGAAATTAAACCTGTTTCAAATAAATTAAGAATGCATGCAAGTGCATATTTTATCTTTTAAGGATGAGAGTAGGTATGAATAACAATATCCACAGGGCTGAATCTTCCAGGTGCAGTTACCTTTGTAACTTTGTCAGTATCTGAATGATGTTGTTATGT
>NW_006399800.1:15656912-15659221 GCF_000299155.1 Elephantulus edwardii | reverse complement strand
ACCCTCTCTAGGATGAATCTCTTTGTTTTCTTGGTAGTCCATGGTACATTCAGTACTCTTCTCCAGCACCACAGCTCAAAGGCGTCAATTTTTCTTCTGTCCTCCCTAGTCACTGTCCCACTTTCTGATGCATAACAAGTGATTTCAAAGACCATGGCCTGTATCGGACGCACCTTAGTCTCCATAGAGATTCCGTTGCTCTTGAGTACTTTAGAGAGGTCTCCAACATCAGACTTTCCCATCGCAATATGTTTTTTGATTTCCTGGCTACTGGTGCCAAGAGTGTTGACTGTGGGAACAACAAATGTTGGACTTTCTTGATGCAGACAATAGTAAGAAATGAAGTAGAAGACTTACTCAGTTCTTTTGTTATGGTTTTAGTGAATTTACTAATAATAACCAAAACATCAAAATGGCTTAAATGTCTATGCATAACTGAATAACTTATAGCATTGTCATACAGTAGATTGCCACTCAAAAAAAATATAACCAGATAAGTTCAACAGTACACATGTAACTTTGAGATGTTATGTTAAGCAAAATAAACTATACACAAATAGTACATACTTTTTGTACTATAATAAATCAAATGCACCTTAGTCCTCAAACTGACATCATTGCTCATCATTAATTTGGAGAAGTCCCTGACTATAGACTTTCCCTGTGCAATATATCTGACTGCTGGTACCAAGTATATTGCTTGTAGATTCAAGTAAGATTAAGTCATTGACAGTTTCCATCTTTTCTCCATCTGTCATGATGTTGCTTATTGGTCTTAGTGGTAAGAATTTTTGTTTCCTTGATGTTGAGATGGAATCCATATTGAAGGTTGCAGTATTTGATCTTCTGTGGCAAGGGCTTGGAGTCTTCTTCACTTTGAGCAAATAAGGTAGTGACATCTACATAACAAAGGTTATTGATGAGTCTTCGTCCAATCTTGATACCACATTCTTCTTGATAAAGTAGCAACAGTCAAAAACATCAAGACATATGTTGCATTGGGTATATCTCCTCTCAAGAACTTCTTTAAAGTGCTGAAGATCAAGGATATCACTCTAATAATTAAGGTGCTCCTGACTAAAACCATACCATTTTCAATTGCTTTGTATGTATGTGAAAGCTGAACAATAAATAAGTATACCTAAAAAGAATCATCTGTCTTAATCACATTTATTATTAGAAATTATTTTTTCACGTCAGAAGCAAACCAGGACCACAGGATATTACCTTTAACTTGTTCACCTGACCTTTGCCTATGCAACTTTTGTTAGCCACACTCAAGGCTTAATACCTCTAATCCATGCAGAATATAAAAAAATACCATCTTTTTATAAATTTAATATTATTAATGAAGAACCTTGTTACATAGAGTATTAACATCCATACCTTCTATTTTCCATATGTTGTTGTTGATTGCCTTTGAGTCGAGCACAACCCACAGCAATCCTATGAACCATATAATTCTCCATATAATTGACCATTTTGTTAATGAATTACAGGTTTATCTTCTTTGTTACTAGAAAGCTAGTATTAGGTAGCAATTTGCAAGCATTATGTAATTGAAACATAAATGACCAAGACAATAATAAGAAGCATAAATGCCTTTGAGTTGTAGTATTGACAGAGAGCAGTCAGTAAGTATTCTATGGACTGCCAAAATGGGGTGGGAGAAAGACAGAGAGTAGTAAGTATTCTATGGACTGCCAAAAGGGCAGTCTTAAAGTTAATTCAACCCGAGTGCTCCTTAGCGGCAAGGATGGTGAAACTTCATCTTACATACTCTGGGGATGTTAGTCCTTAGAAAAAGCCGTAATGCTAACAAAGCTAGCTAGTGAGTAAAGAAGACAACTCTCCATTACTTGAATTGACACAATGACAGGAACAACGGGCTCCAACATGACACAGGTTAAGGCAAGCTTCTTATTAGTTCATTAAAGGGTTGCTGATTGGTCCTGATCAACTAGACAGCACTTCAGAACAGCAACAGCCATATTTGAAACTTTACTTGCCGATGCCTTCAATACATCCTGGAGTTCTTCCTTACGTAACTTTGATTCTTAATTATATCATATCATACTTCCTGAAATGGTTAGCTTTGACCATTTCTTTTTGATACTGTGAATCTGTGTTTTTCTTCTGTCTTTTTCTGATGCTTCTTGCATCATTCAAGATTTTAGCCATGTTGTTTGTTGTTGTTGTTGTTGTTATGTGCTGTCGAGTCACTTGTGACTCATAGCGACCCTATGTACAACAGCCCTAAACTCTGCTCTGTCCTGTGCCAATCACACTGTCTCTGACACTCCCATCCC
>NW_006399800.1:15649404-15656277 GCF_000299155.1 Elephantulus edwardii | reverse complement strand
TCAGTTTCAGCAAGCAGGGTTGTGTCATCGGCATAACGCAAATTGTTGATAAATCGTCCACCAATCTTGACCCCACATTTCTCCTCATAGAGTCCAGCCTCCCGGATAATCTGTTCTGCATATAGGTTGAAAAGGTATGGAGAAATTAATACTGCAAGTGAAATCTTGAATTTGTTCTTAAGCTCCTTCAGTATGAGAAATGTGAACCTTTTGGTTTTCCAACTACAACTCCTTGCATATTTTATTCTAATACTTTGCTTTGTCTTCTTGAGCTGCCCTTTGAAATCTTACTTCAGCATTTCTTCCCTTTGTTTTGGGTTTGTGTTCATTCCAATGCAAATTTTAAACACAATGGCAAAAAAATGGAAACAACCCAATTGTCTATCAACCAATGAATGGATTGAGAAATGTTGATGTATTTACACAATGGACATTTACACAGCACTAAGGAATAATAATTTTGAAAAATATTATGTAACATGGGAGAGACTAGAGAGCATTATGTTGAATGAACTAACTCAGTCTTGTAAGGACAAATACAGCATGAAACCATTACATTATTGTAAAAATGAAAAGAAAAATAGTAAGATGTGAATAATTCTCCAAGAGGGTAAGGAGGAGGAGGAGGAAGGAAATGGATAAAGGTCAATCATGGAAATCACTAGAACTGCAGACTTTAGTGGACAGATTGAGGGGAGAGATGGTGAAAGAATAAAAAAGATATAATAGGAATTTGAAGAGAGGATCTAATAATAGTCACAGATCAATGGCAGTTAGACAAAATACAGTGTATATGAATGATTGCATGAAATAGCATAAAGACTGTATAAAATATAATATACATGAATGAAACATGAGATAAATGAACATTGCATAAAAACAACAACAGCCAAGGGAAAAATAAAGAGAAGTAGAAGAAGCAGAGAAAGGAGGAGGGATGATCACTGGGATGGTGGAGACTGGTGGAAGGGAGAGCAAGTGAAGTGAGGTTCAGTAGTGTCTTTGGGAACACTGTGAGAATAGACATACATAGCTGGTAGTTAACTGCATGAAGAAGAGTGTGTATAAGGTTTTGGGTGAAGTACAATGTATATGGACAAAGCTCAGTATGTAAGTGTGCTTGTATGCAAGTCAATTAAAAAATAAGTGGGAAAAGGATGGAAAAATGTATGCTATTAATGAATATTAGATATTGTAGATTTAGAAAGCATGCAATTCTGCCATTAGCCAGTACTTGAGTTAAAGTTGAAAAAAAAAAAGATATCTGCCTTGGAGATAAACTTGTTAAAAAGTAGACTCTGGTAGCAGGTGTTGGGGCTTTGGTCAAGGGGAATGATTGAGTCCCCCCCCCCCTACTCTGAGGAAGTTTTAATTTGAATGGATATCTGGACTCACTTTGGACTTTTAATTGAAGAGCTTCTCATTTGCAACAAGGACAAACACAAAAGGAGAGAAGGAAGAAGAAAAAGGAAAGGGAAAAGTCATCTTTTAAAACTGAAACAAGCTGTTTGGCGTCTGATATAAGTTAAAGTTAGCACCCATCAGCACCCACGTCCAAGATTTGAGGTTGGAGTATGATCACTCTTAGCCATCACCTGCAGTCACAGGAGTGGAAGTGGGAGGAATACAACCATGGAGAAACAGGCTCAGCTTGTAGTGTTGCTTCAGCACTTGCCAGCTAGCATGCACAGTTGTGTGGATGAACAGGGAAGGTTGTTGGTTACAGGAGCAGGGAGTCATGAGGACCTCTGGCTGGTGGCTTGATTTAGCCCCATGTGGGGCTTAGGGCTAATTCCCATTTGAACCTAGCCGTGGATGGTTGGAGATGAGTTGAGCAGAACCTAAGTGAAGAGGGGATGACCCATGCTAAGGTCAACTGCTTCAGCTTGATTGCTGTTCTTTGTGGATGCAGTAGCTCTAGGTTTCCAAGTTGAATGGAAGATTCTGCAGCAAAAGGGACATGCTTGTTCCCTCAGAATTGATGCCTTTGAGCTGTGTTGCTGGAGAAGAGTTTTGAAAATACCATGGACTGCTAGGAGAACATATAGGTTCATGCTAAAGGGAGTGAAACCAGGCTGCTCCTTGGATACAAGGATTCTGAGGCTTTGACATATTTTGGACATGTTGCAAGGATAGACCAGACCTTAGAGAGGGATGTTGTGCTTGGAAGTGTGGAGGGACAGCACAAGAGAGGCAGATCCTTGATGAGATGGATTGATTCATTGACTGGGGTTAGTGTGGTAGGTATGTCAAAGATACTGAGATTGGCATAGGAGACATGCCTCTGAAAACTGAACTTTGAGAAGTGATAGTTATCGAAGGGCTTCAGATCTTTTGTTTACAGGGTCACTATAAGTCATGTTCAACTTGACAGCAATCAACAAAAAAAACTACAGAGCAGGGATTAGGACTATTGTACATAGTGTTGCTATGAGTTGCAGGTGTCTTAATGGCACATAACAACAACAACCTCTAACAGTTTGTTGGTTGAGTCCTTAGGATTTTATATATATATATGTGTGTGTGTATTTTATTATATCATCTGTATATAGAGACAGTTTAACGAGCTCTTTGCTGATCTGGATGCATCGAATTTCTTTTTCTTATCATATTGCCCTAGCAAGTACTTCCAATATGATATTGAATATGAGTGGTGAATGTAAGTGTCCTTGTGTGGTCCCTGTTTGCTAGGATAATGCGTTTAGTGTTTGTCCATAATGAGTAAATTATTGATTATATAAAATTCCATCTTTCAGCCTCTAGCCTCATTTCTGTCATTGAGTCCATATTTTTATTTTCCAATCACCAATTATTCTTCTCTGTTTCCAGCTTTTGTAATTCAGTTACCAATAATTATTAATGCATCTGGGTTGCATGTTTGATCATTTTCAGACCGCAAAATACATAAAAGTACTAGGTTTTTTAATCTTTGGATTTATTGGTTGGTGCACGTATTTGAATAATGGTTGTATTCATCTGTACTCAGAAAAGTCTGTGGTACTAGGTATATTGTTGCTTATTTCAGATGTATCTTGGCTAAAACCAGAACATACCAGAAAGGTGTTTATGTGTGCTTTATTGACTATGCAAAGGCATTTGACTGTGTCAGTTTGCTAATAACAAATTATCAATAACATTGAGAAGAATGGGAATCTCAGAACACTTAGTTGTGCTCATGAGAAACCTATTCTTAGGCCAAAAATCTGAAGTAGGAACAGAACAGGGGAAAACTATGTCATTTAAAATCAGGAAGAATTCATGTCCATTTCCACACTTAGTCACTCTGTATGCTGAGTGAATAATTCCAATTTAGAGCTTCAATAATGAAGAATTCTAAGGAAAAAATATTGAATGATGTTGTTGTTATGAACTCAGAGCTGATCCTCCAGTGGATTTTCAGAGGCAGTAAAGAGCTTTCTTTGGTGGCCTAGTGGCAAGACGCTCTGCTGCTATCCCAAAGGCACACAGTTTGAGACCACCAGCCACTCCATGGGAGAAGGATGGGCGATCTCTTTCTGTGCCATTAACTACCTCTGAACACCCACTAGTGGGTCATCTCCAACTCTACGGTACACAACAACAACAAATCACTCTAGATATTACCCATCTTTCTCCTGTGCAGCAACTGGTGGATTCATACCATGTACCTTTGATTTGGCAGCACGGCTCCTTACCACCAGACCAACATAACTCCAGTGAGTGATGTAGGAATCATAAAAGAAAAAGGTGGAAGAGATTCAGAGTTATTGCACCAGCCAAAAGAATTGGTTGATGGTTTGCCATTTCAGGAGATACCATATGATCAAGAACAAAAGAAACTGAAGGGGAAAATCCAAAGTGCACTAAAAGCTTCCACTAAAAATAAGATTACATGAATTGTTGGACTACCAACGGAAATGTTTAAACAGACAGATGCTGTGATGTAAGTACATTTATGTAAAGAAATTTGAGTGACAGTTACCTGGCCAGCCAACTAGAAGAAATTCATATTTGTGCCTATCTCAAAGATGATCCAACAGAATATAAAAATTATGCTATAATATCATTAATATTGGGCAAAAAAAAGAAATTTTCATGAATACAATTAGAAAAAAGGCTACAGCAATACTGTGACAGAGACTTACCAGAAGTTGAAGCTTGACTCAGAAAAGGATATGAAATAAGGGATTTCATTGCTGGTGCCATGTAGATCTTGACTGAAAACAGGAATACTAGAAAAATGTTTGCTTTTTTTTATTGGCTGTATAGACAGCTGGATAATGGCTATAGATTACAGAAGAATAATTGACATCTTTGAGCTGTGGTGGTGGAGAAGAGTTTTGAACAGTCCATGGACTGCCAAGAGAATAAACAGCATTTTCCTGGAGAGTATGAAACCAAGTTTCTTTTTGGAGGCTAGGATTGTAAAGCTCCATCTCATAGACTTTGGGCACATGGCCAGGAGAGACTATCCATGGAGAAGTACATCATGCTTGGAAGGGTGGAGGGAGAGTGCAGGAGAGGAAGCCCCTGGATGTGATGAATGGATGGATATAGTAACTATATACTGGGACTATAGGATAGGTGTGTTGGAGTCATTGAGACTGGCTCAGTGCAGGACAGGCTTCAGAGCTGCTGTACATAAGGTTGCAGGTGACTGGACAGCACATAACAACAACAAATGCAGAGACATCAAGAATGACTATTGGAGGAAAAAAAGAATGACTCTGAAGGGAAAAGCAATATAATAACAAAGATTGAAGCATATCTGGAGAAAAAATTGTCCTCCAAGTACACTTTCACATAGATACCAAGGATAATCATTGCAGCATTTTGTTTATTTGGGGGGGGGGCGCAGGGAAAGAGCAACTCTGTAATAAATAAGAATATCTAAGAGATACTGTTTGGATCAATAATCAATACCTTTGATACCAGGTACCAGCAGTTGGGAGCTCAGGAGACATATTGCATTTGATAAGTTGACTATTGAGATTTCCTCCAAAATACTGAAAGGAATGATGTCAATCTGAAGACTAAAGTGTTTTTGATTCAGGCAACTGTCTTTTAAATAACTTGCTGTGCATCTCAGAGCTGGACAATGAATAAAGATGATAGAAGAATTGATGTCTCCGAGTGCAGGAGAAGAGTACTGGATGTCCGATTTTGAACTGCCAGAAGAATTAATAGATATAGCTTGGATTGTTCTAACTAGATCAGTTATTCTGCATTCCCTAGTAAGTAAAGAATTTCACTGTCAATCAAGAAACAAATGTTCCAAAACCACCAGATGCTCCAAAGGAGAGAAATAAGCAATCTCCTGTAATATGATTTCATCTGATGTGAAAGCTCACTACAGGGTTAACTATGAACAGTTCTGACTCCATAGTTATAAGTTGAGTTGACTGCTTTACTGGTATATGCTGTTGACAATTCAGAAGGCATCTGCAAGTAGAAAAAATGACAATGATAATGGTAGGTTCTTAAAAGTAAATAGAACACAAAAAGACTATTGTCTTCGAACCTACTTAAATTCATATATGTAGATTCTAATTTCTGAGGAGCAGAGAAAAAAATCATGTAGTTTAATTTTTCCTTCTCAGTAGGAAAACTAGTCAGAATACTGTTTTCTTTTTTTAATGACTGGTTCTTTGTCCTGTTGGATTTTTAAAGAGATTGAAACTTCTTCCTACCAACTTCTGAGACATTATCAATTAACCACACACAGCCCATTGAACACAGCATATCTGTAATTAAACTAAATTACTATGCAATAGCTTTCATTACACAATGACACAGTTTTTGTTAGGACCATAGAGAGAGTTTAATTACATGTCTAGACACCCCCTGAATTCAGAGCAAAGTAGTATCTTTGCTTTGTTTAAGAGAATTTGAGCTTTTTATGATTGCAGTTTTTGTGTTTTTTTTTTGAAAGACCAAAGGGTAAGATAGGGTTTGGTTTAGGGTTTTTCTTTTTTTATTTTCAATTCTCCCTTCTTTTTTTTTTTTTTTTTAAATCTCATCTTCTACATCAATGCATAGTTAATTTAAGAACAGTTTGAATTTTTTTCCAAGGAAAATGTAGAAAGTTTAACTTCATCATTTTGGGTATACATTCCTCTTGCATCTAAAAACCGCTTTTTCTATGACATATCTCTAAAATATGCATTCTACTTTTATTTTGAAAAGCTTGTACCAGACTTCATCTTAGAGGAAAGGATTCTGAAGCTTCATCTGACATAGTATGGACATGTTGCAAGGTGGGACCAGTCCTTGGAGAGGGACGTCACACTTCGGAGGGTGGAGGGACAGTACAAGAGAGGAAGACTCTTAATGAGATGGATTGATTCAGTGTCTGGGGTAATGGGGGTAGGTGTGTCAGAAACAATATGATTGGCAGAGGAAAGAGCAGAGTTAGGGCTCTCTGAGTCTCAGGCAACTTGATGGCACATAGCAACACAACAACAACATACTTTAATCTGAACTACAATTAGGTTTGGCTTTATAAAATTTTATGCTGGCTTTCAAAGTTTGATTATATCATTTTTCACACTGCATCTTTCCCATTTCCTTCATCACCATCCCTCCACCCATCAAATTGTGCAACCCTGTAAATTAATCACTCACCCCCCTGCCCCAATGCCCATCCTCACCACCTTACTTCCACCCTTACCTCCTTTGATCCTGATACTACAATAATTGTCTTATACAGTATTTGTCATTATGGGACTGAGTTCATTCACTCAGCATAATACTCTCCAATCCCTCCCAAGTTAGGTAATAACTTACAAAACCATTGTTCCTGCTTGCTATATAGTATTCCAGCATGAGAATGTACCATAATTTCTCAATTCATTAGATTGTGTTTCAACATTTTGGTTGTTTCCATGTTCTTGT
>NW_006399800.1:15603568-15619739 GCF_000299155.1 Elephantulus edwardii | reverse complement strand
CGACATTCAGATGGCTAGCAAACACATGAAGAAATGCTCAAAATCCCTAGCCCTAATAGACAGGTTTTTTTGATAGAAATCTTCCAGGTTGCATATTATTCACTAACAGACTATTATAGTTAGTTCAGACCTTTATTCCTTTGGTCATTTTGTTACTGAATACAAGGTGTTCTTTCCATAGTCAATTGCCAATTAGATAGAATGGTTGCAATATCCATAAGCACTTTATTACAGATCTGAGAGGACAGTGAGTTCCCCACAAAACCTGCCTCCCTGTCTGGGAGTGGTCATTAGTTTTTATCCTAGGGACTGATACTAACTCACTTAACGATGCACTTTTGTTAGTAAAGTTACAGAATTTCTACATTTGAAAAGAACAGTTCATAACTCAGAAAAGGCACATTTCCCTTCCTCATAAACAGGCAGATTAAGATACAACTTACATATGACTGGGAAAAACAGTTTCAAAGAAGTATATACTAATCTAGAAAAGAGGCATTTCCTCTCCTGGTAAACAGCTTAAACTCCTAGCAACCTTATGAGCAAAATATCTGAACTCTGTTCTATCCTGTGCCATTCTCAGACTTCCTGACACACAAGAAGAGCCCACTGCAGTAGTTAAATGTATCAGTTCACCTTGTTGAGGGTCTCCTTCACCTTCAACAACCCTCCACCCTTCTCAATGTCATGTCCTTCTCTGAGGAACAGCACCTCCTAGCAACATGCCCAAAATATGTGAGACAAAGCCTCATCATTTTTGCATCCAAAGAGCATTCCAGCTGCACCATCTCCAAGACATACCTGTTCATTTTCTTGGCCGTCCATGGGATTTTCAATACTCTTCTCCAACACCACAACTCAAAGGCATCAGTTCTTTTTCTGTCATCCTTATTCATTGTCCACCTCTCAGATGTATAGCTAGTAATCAGAAAGACTGTGACCTAAATCAGAGGCACTTTAGTCTTCAAACTGACATCGTTACTCCTAAGTAGTATTGAAAAGACCCTGCAGATTTCCTAGTGCAGTGTGTCTCCTTATTTCCTGACTGCTGATACCAAGGGTATTAATTGTGGATCCAAGCAAGATGAAGCTGCTTACAATTGCAATCGCCTTTACATCCATCATGATGATATCTATCCATCCAGTGGTAAGAATCTTTGTTTTCCTGATGTTGAGATGTGATCCATACCAAAGGCTGCATTCCTTCATCCTCTGGAACAAGTGCTTCAAGTCCTCCCCACTTTCAGCAAGCAAGGTTATGTCATCTGTAAAGCACAAGTTATTGATGAGTCTTCCTCCATTCCTGATGCCATACAACTCTTCATAGAGTCTAGCTTTTCAGATACTTTGCTCAGCATACAGATTGAATTGGTAAGGAGAGAGAGTACCTTCCCTTCCTGATTCCAGACCATACAGTGCTCTTTGGCTCTGTTCACAAAACAGCCCCCTGGTGTAGGTCCTATTAACACTAAACAAAGAAGATAGAGTAGTGGTAGAGCCCAGATTGTTAGTCATTTCAAATGAGGAAAATCAATAGCAAACATTGTTTAACAATTGGACCATAGGATGTACGTAGCTTGATTCTTGGAAAACTGAAAATTGTTAAGTATGAAATGGGACGCATGACTATCAACCTACTAGGTATTCATGAGATGCGATGGGCCAGCTTTGGCCACTTTGATTCAGACGTACTTTGAAAAGCCAGGCACAAGCCTCCTAAGGACAATTTATATCATTGAAACCCAAGATGAGAATGCCTGAGGTTCAAAATGCATAAAATACTATTTTGGGCAAAGAAAATAGCTAGCTAGGGACATTGAGATGAAAGAGAGATCTAGATTTTTGTGGGATTGAAAGAAAGTTTGTTGTTGTTGTTGTGTGCTGTTGAATTGCTTGCAACTTGTAGTGACCCTATGTGTAACAGCCCTAAACCCTATTCTTTCCTTTGCCAATTTTATTGTTTCTGACATACCTACTCCCATTATCCCAGTCACTAAATCAATCCATCTCATCAAGGGTCTTCCTGTCTTGCACTGTCCCTCCACCCTCTCAAATATGATGTTCCTTTCCAAGGACTGGTCCCTCCTTGCAGCATGTCCAAAGTATGTCAGATGAAGCTTCAGAATCCTTGACTCCAAGGAGCAGCTTGTTCTCTCCCTCTTTAGGATGAACCTGTTTGTTCTCCTAGCAGCCCATGATATAGTAAATACTCTTCTCTAGCACCACAGTTCAAAGACATCAATTCTCCTTCCTTCATCTCTAGTCATTGTCCAGCTTTTTTATACATATCAAGTAATTGAAAAGACTATGACCTGAATCAAGTACACCTTAGTCTCCAGACTGATATTGTTGCTCTTCAGTATTTTGAAGGGGTCTCTGACAGCAGACAGTCCCACCGCAATTTGTCTTTTAATTTCCTGGCTGCTAGTACCAAGAGTGTTTATCGAGGAGCCTAGCAAACTGCAGCTGTTAACAAGCTCAATCACCATCTATCATGATGTTGCCAATTGACCCAGTGATGAGAATCTTTGTTTTCTTCATATTGATCCTCAATCCATATTGAAGGCTATAGTCCTTGACCTTCTGCAACAAGCGCTTCAGGTCCTCCTCAATTTTAGAAAGCAGATCTTTGTCATCAACAAAGCACAGATTGTTGATGAATCTTCCTCTAATCCTGATGCCACATTTCTCCTCATAGAGCCCAACCTCCTGGATAATCTGTTCTCTTTATAGATTGGAAAGGTATGGAGATAGGACACATTCCTGGCATACTCCCTTCCCAATTTTGAACCTTGCTCTGTTTTAACAACTGCCTCCTGGTCCAAGTATAGGTTTTGAATAAGCATAATCAAGTGTTCTGGGATTCCTGTTCTTCTCATAATTTGCCACAACTTGTTGTGATCCACACAGCCAAATGCCTTTACGTTGTCAATAAAACACAGATAGACATTCCTCTGGTATTCCCTGCTTTCAGGCAGGATCCATCTAACATTAGCTATAATATCCCTAGTACCATGTCCTCTTCTAAACCCAACCTGCATGTCTGGTAGTTCTCCATTGATGTGCTTTTCCAGTCGTTTTTGGATAAT
Organism: Elephantulus edwardii; assembly: GCF_000299155.1. NCBI lineage: Eukaryota > Metazoa > Chordata > Mammalia > Macroscelidea > Macroscelididae > Elephantulus > Elephantulus edwardii. Next base: position 15,616,650 of record NW_006399800.1, on the reverse strand, counting down.
TTTCTGCAGAATCATCCTTGTACATGATATTAATGTTATTGTTCAGTGGTTTCCACACTATGTTGAGTTACCTTTCTTTGGAATGGGAACAAATGTAGATCTATTCCAATATGTTTTTTTCAGCTACTGATTGTGCAAAAATAGATCACCAACTTTTTCTTCTAACTCCTGTTGTTGTTGTTGTATGTACCTCTAGTTGGAACTGATTTATAGTAGGTTTTCAGAAGAAGTAAATTGCATGGGATGAGACTGCCTGTCTACCTACCGCAGGGCAGCAAGTAGATTCAAAATGCATTTCTTTAGGTTGACCTCACAACTCCTTACCACTAATCCACTAAATCTCCCTAAAGCACTCCTTTATTGTTGGGTGCCCTCAAGTTGTGTACTCATCATAATGATCCTTTGAACAAGAGACCTGAACTCTGTCCTATCCTGTGCCAACCTTACAATCTCTGACACACTCATTGGTGCAGTTGGTGTGTCGTTCTACCCACTTGAAGGTCTTCCTCTCCTTCACCATCCTTCCACCTTCCCAAGCATGGTGGTCTCTCCAAGGAATATGCCCAAACTATGTGAGATGAAGCTTCACCATCCTTGCCTCCAAGGAGAACTTGCTTCACCTTCTCCAAGACATACCTGTTTATTCTTTTGTCAGTCTATAGTATGTTCAGTACTCTTCTCCCCATCTCAAAGGCATCTATACCATGACTCAAAGGCATCAATTCTTCTTCTGTTATCCTGATTCTTTCTCCCACTCTCAGATGCATAACAAGTGATTGAAAAGACTATGACCTGAATCAGACACATCTTAGTCCTCAAAATGGCATCATTGCTCCTTAATTTGATGAGACCTCTGACTGCAAACTTGCCAAAGCAATGTTTCCTGATCTCCTGAAAGCTGGTACTGAGTGTATTGATGGTGGATCCAAGTAAGATAAAGTCATTGACAGTTTCAGTCTTTTCTCTATCTCTTAGACCTTTGTGTTGGCAACACAGTACTTTAAAATAAGCCACCAGAATATCCTCACATATGGGCTGTGTGTCTGTGTGTGTGTGTGTGTGTGTGTGTGTGTGTGTGTATACAAATACATGTATACATAAATACAAACAAAGAAAATAATAGAACCATACTGACTCATGACAACTCTCCATCTGGTGTCCCTGCGTATAAACCTGCACATAGGAATGGGAGGAGAGTGGCTGGCAGGTTCAGACCCCTATCCAGGGAGTAAATCAACACTTAATAATTGTTTGGTTTTACATTTTACAATACTGTAATAAAAATGCCCAAAGCACCACAAAATATCTACTTTTTCTAAATTATAAACATTCTTCTTACTGTGAACTACAATGATAGTCTGCTCAGACTTATTATAAGCATAAAGAATTAGACGACATTTTGGGTTTCTTTCTTTGCAATTTACATTTTATTGTGACAAGACTTTATAGCAAGTGATATAAAAGATGCATGTAAAATAAAGCTATTAAAGTGGCAAAGGAAACAAAAAGCAGAGAGAGGAAGCAAGAAGTAAATTTCCTCAAAATAGGCTTCTTATTGTAATTGAAGCCTCATTTTCACTGGACTTTTTGGCAGCCAGTACAGAAAAGAGAAATATGACAAATTAGGACATTAAGTATTTCTGATCAAGTCTATTATAGCTTCGGGAAAATGGAAGTTTTTCGAAACTCGGAATATTTTTAAGTGTTCCCCCCTCTTGAGACAGATAGAGTCCTCATGGATTATAATATCTACAGCATGCTTCTAATGTATTGAGTGCTTACTTGCCTCATCTCTGATTTTCAGTGCAACCAAGAAAGTGAGCCTTTCACATGAGAATACTGCATTAGTTTGGTCAGTAAGCTAATAATTATGAATTCAGAAAATACTGCCCCCAAATGCCTTTCGTGGAGTTGTTCTTTAAAAACTGCTTAAAGCAACCAAGTAACAAAAATAACCTAAAACTTTAGTATGTTTACTTGTTGACATTTGATCAGAAATCATGGGCATAATTGTTGTTGTTGTTGTTGTTGTTATGTGCTGTCGAGTCTTTTGCAACTCATAGCGACCCTATGCACATCAGCCCTAAACCCTGCTCTATCCTGCGCCAACCGCCAACCGCACTGCCTCTGACACACCCATCCCGATTACCCCAGTCACCGAGTCAATCCATCTCATAGAGGGTCTTCCTCTCCTGCGCCGTCCCTCCACCCTCCCAAGCATGATGTCCCTCTCTAAGGACCCATCCCTCCTGGCAACATGTCCAAAGTATGTCAGACGAAGCCCCAGAATCCTTGCCTCCAAGGAGTAGCTTGGTTTAATCCTCTCCAAGATGAATCTGTTTGTTTTCTTGGCAGTCCATGGTACATTCAGTACTCTTCTCCAGCACCACAGCTCAAAAGCATCCACTCTCCTTCTGTCCTCCCTAGTCATTGTCCAACTCTCTGATGCATAACAAGCGATTGCAAAGACCATGGCCTGTATCAGGCACACCTTAGTCTCCAGAGAGACACTGTTGTTCCTGAGTACTTTAGAGAGGTCCCTAACAGCAGACTTTCCCATCGCATACGCTTTTTGATTTCCTGACTGCTGGTGCCAAGAGTGTTGACTGTGGAGCCGAGCAAACTGAAGCTGTGAACAATCTCAATCTCTTCGTCATCCGTCCTGATGCTGCCAATTGGTCCAGTGGGGAGAATCTTTGTCTTCTTGACATTGAGCCTCAGTCCATACTGAGCATAATGGTTAACCAGAAATCAGCAAAGGTATATGCTTGGTGCTGAAACCTTAACTATCTCATCATAAAACCTTTATAAATGTATTAGTTCCCTAGCTTGAATAATCTGTAGATGAGATTATATGTGTCAGCTTGTGCTTTTTCAGTAAGGATGAAATTTCGGGCCATTCCCATGGCTTTCCCAACAATTCTTTATAAGAAGACAACCAGAATGTTAGACTTACTTAGTTTTAAAATGTTCTCCTCCTCCACCTTTACCCTAAAGATCTATGCTATATAATTATTGAAAAAGAGATAGTTTTTAGTTTCTTCTCTCTCACTCTTTTTCAACCACCTAAGTGATATTTGTGGTCCAGGGTTGAGATACAAGGATGGCAATGGGAAATGAGATGGAAGGGTCAGGCAGAACTAACTGACTGAAGTTACAATCTGATATTGGGGTTCTCTGGATTTGTCTAGTTATACATGTTGATTGTCCTTTTCTTTATGGAACACATTTCTTGTGTCTACAGCTTCCATTCTACCATAAGATAGTTCTCTAACCCCAGATCCTCTAAAGAGTCTCCTACCTTACCATCCTCACATTCTACCTTCTCTACTTGTAAAGGTGGCTTTATTCTCACAGGAAGTCATTAAAGAAATCAAGCTCCCTAAAGGAGTCATTCTTCAAGATTAGTATCTGGTTCACTTCTCCAGAGTCCACACTGAGGCCCTAAGAAATGTATCCTTTGTCCAGTGACAGTTTAAGAAAATGGAATACTTGGCAAGCTCTGGTGGCCTAGTGGCAAAAAGCTGCACTGCAATCTCACAGGTACATGGTTCGAATCCACCAGATGCTCTGCTGGAGAAGGAGGAACAATCTCCTCCTCTATCAGTCAGATCTGATTTGACGGTACACACACACAAAAATAATAATAAAATAAAAAGAAAACTGAATTCCACAAAGTTCCTCTCATCTCAGCATGATCCAAATAGCTTCTCATATTTTGATTTCTCATGAAAGACCCATGTATTGGTGGTTGGGTCCCCAAATAACTATGATATGTGTCAAACTCTATATGTTCTTATATCTACTTTTCTCCATTAGTTGACTTGAGTGAAAAGAATGAAGGGCCCCCTCCTATCCCTCTTAAGCTAGAAAAGAAATTACAAAGCACTGACAGGCTTTTCTCTGAGAGGACAGTAGACAAAGGGTAGAAATTGACAATTTATAGAAAAGGAGAAAATATAGAGCAATAAGCATAGAAAGAGAAGGCAGCTATACTTCTAAACAGGGAGACATACTAACCTTAAGATAGTCTTCACACACCACCTCAGTAACAGTTAAAAATACACTTCTTGGTGAAGATACTAGAAAATAAATAGTAGTCTTTGTTTGAGTGAAAATTCATTCAGTATTTGGAGAATATAATACTTTGCATTGTTAATTAAACTACACCCCAGCAGATCTACTTCCAAGAATTTGTTCTAGGAAAATAACGTGCAAATGTAACAGTAACAGTGTATTTTGTTTTTAGCTGTTGACAAATCAACCTCGAATTCATGGTAACCCTAATACAATAGAATCAGACCATTTTAATCTACAAAATTTTCATTGACTGATGTTGAGAACTAATTTAGCATCAGGGCAACATGAAAGCCACCACTGACAGATAAGAACTGGTTGACTTTGAGGTGCATTAAACAGGAATTGAACGTGACATGATACCTGGAAAAGTTTCAAAGACATTGTTAGTGGATGGGGAAGGAAATTGTTGCTGTAGGTGCCATGAGTCAGTTTCCACTCCAAATGACCCTGTGAAGCAGAGCAAAATACTTCCTGGTCGTGTGCCGTCTTCAAAGTCATTGCTATGTTCTTATTCCATTGTTGCCGTGACTGTGTCAATCCTTGAGTTTCTTCCTGACCTTCATTGACTCTCCACTTTTCAAAGCCTGGTGTTCTTCTTTTGAGACTGGCCCTCCTGATGATGCATAAAATATATGGGATGAAGTCTCACTGAGCTTGCTTCTAAGGAGCATGCTAGTGGTGCCTCATTCAAAATAGATTTGCTTGTTCTTTTGGCAGCCCATGAATATTCATTGTTCTTCACAAATACCAAATACAAAAGAATTGGTACTTCTTCAACTTAACTTATTCATTGTCCAATCTGGTTATGGTATATTCAGTATCATTCACCAACACTAAAAAGTATTCTTTACTAATCACCTATCTTATTATCTGACATTTTATTTTTATAATAGTAACGTTTCTATCTTGACTATTTGTTCATTAATAGCATATCTCTGAAAGTAGAAAATCCTAGGTAGGAGGCAAAAGTAAGGCTGGCTGTGACGATTAAGATTGTCAATTGAGCTGAACCTTGATTATCAGTAGTTTGGCAGTTTTGTAGTGATTTAGTCATTCCTTTTTTGTGTGTTTATCTGTGATCTAATGTGGTCATCCTCCATTTTGGTTTAAGTACTTGGTCTTTGGAACCTAACATTGTCTGTAAATGAGGAGAGGGTATATGCACATTTTAATATCTATTCGTGTGGTAATTCTGACATTCTTCCTATGATTGTGGATGCTTTTTCAGATAAGTGACCAAATAAATTTAAATACTTACTGTTATGACTTTATTATAATAATAGCTAATTCCAGTTATACATATATAAATACTATACGTAAATAAACATTATATGTTGTTGTTGTTAACTGCCGTCGAGTCGCAGGAGACTCATAGCGACCCTATGAAGGAGAGTCCTCAGTGCTTGGGTGTCTCTCATCCTCTCTCCAGGTTCATAGGGTTTCAGGAGGCAAGCTGTTATGGAAGTGGATGCTACTCCTCCTTCCAAAACACTATATAACACAACATATATATAAAACACTATTTATACATATATAACACTTTATCACTATATCTATATACCTATACCTATATCTATATATGTATATATGTATATGTGTGTGTGTGTGTATAGGTATATAGATATAGTTATCTATATCTATATTGTTGTTTGTTGTTATGTGCCGTCGAGTCGTTTGCGACTCATAGTGACCCTATGCACAACAGCCCTAAATCCTGCTCTATCCTGTACCAATTGCATTGCTTCTGACACACCCATCCCGAGTACCCCAGTCACTGAATCAATCCACCTCATAGAGGGTCTTCCCCTCCTGCGCTGTCCCTCTACTCTACCCAGCATGATGTCCCTCTCTAAAAACCTGTCTCTCCTTACAACATGTCCAAGGTATGTCAGACGAAGCCCCAGAATCCTTGCCTCCAAGGAGCAGCCTAGTTTAACCCTCTCTAGGATGAATCTGTTTGTTTTCTTGGCAGTCCATGGTACATTCAATACTCTTCTCCAGTACCACAGCTCAAAAGCGTCAATTCTCCTTCTGTCCTCCCTAGTCATTGTCCAACTCTCTGATGCATAACAAGTGATTGCAAAAACCATGGCCTGTATCAGGCAGACCTTAGTCTCCAGAGAGACAGTGTTGCTCTTGAGTATTTTGGAGAGGTCCCTAACCGCAGACTTTCCCATCGCTATACGTATTTTGATTTCCTGACTGCTGGTGCCAAGAGTGTTGACTGTGGAGCCGAGCAAACTGAAGCTGTGAACAATCTCAATCTCTTCGCCATCCATCCTGATGCTACCGATTGGTCCAGTGGTGAGAATTTTTGTCTTCTTGACATTGAGCCTCAGTCCATATTGAAGGCTGCAGTCCTTGACCCTCTGCGGTAAGTGCGTGAGGTCCTCCTCAGTTTCAGGGAGCAAGGTTGTGTCTTCTTCATAACGCAGATTGTTGATAGATCTTCCACCAATCCTAACGCCACGCCTCTCCTCATAGAGCCCCGCCTCTCAGATAATCTGCTCTGCATACAGGTTGAAAAGGTATGGAGACAGGACACATCCCTGACGTACACCCTTCCCAATTTTGAACCATGCAGTGTTTCCCTGCTCTGTTCTGATGACTGCCTTTTGGTCCAAGTATAGGTTTCGCATTAGCATGATTAAATGTTCTGGGATTCCCATTCTTCTCAGAGTCAGCCACAGTTTGTTATGATCCACGCAGTCAAATGCCTTTTCATAATCAATGAAACACAGACATTCTTCTGGTATTCTCTGCTTTCAGCCAAGATCCATCTAGAGATAAATATATTTGTCATTGTTGTTATGTGCTGTTGCGTCACCTGTGACTCATAGTGACTCTATGTTCAGCAGCTCTAAACCCTGTTCTATCCTGTGCCAATTTTATTGTCTCTGACACACCTTCTCCCATTACCCCAGTCACTGAATCAGTCCATCTCATTAAGGTTTTCCTTTCTTGCGCTGTCCCTCCACCCTCCCAAGAATGATGTCCCTCTCCAAGGACTGGTCCCTCTTTGTAACATGTCCAAAGTATGCCAGATGAAGCTACAGAATCCTTGCCTCCAGGGAGCAGCCTGGTCTCACCATCTCTAAGACAATCATGATAGCACTTAACAACAAAAACAATATGTATAAAGAGAAAATGAACAGGTGTGTCTTGGAGAGGGTGCAGCCAGAGTGCTCTTTGGATCAAAAATGATGAGGCTTCACCTCACATACTTTGGACATGTTTTTAGGAGGGGCTATTCCTTGGAGAAGGACATGATGTTGGGAATGGTAGAGGGTCAGCGAAGGAGAGGAAGACCCTCAACCAGATGGATTGATACGGTGACTGCTGCAATGGGCTCTTGTGTGTTAGTAAGTGTGAGGATGGTGCAGGATAGAACAGGATTCAGGTCTTTTGTTCATAGGGTCATGCTCAACTTTAAGGCACCTAATAATAACAACAAATAATAACAATATCTATCTATATTTGTATATATATAGTGGTAGTGTTGTGTGTACTGTCAAGCCAGAACCAACTCGTAGCTTAACCATCCAGTGGGTTGTTAGAGGCAGTAAATAGAGTAGCATGGGAGGAGATTGCCTGGACAAACTGCATCTTAACCTACTAGGCCAGCAGAACTCCCTACATATGTATGTTGGTGTGTAGTACCATTGAATCAGAATTTACCCAGAGCCGACCCTCCAGCAGGTTTTCAGAGGCAGTTAATGGCGTGAAAGGAGATTATCCATCCTTCTCCTGCAGAGCAGATTAGGGCTTTGTACCGCAAGCCTTCAAGATTGCAGTGCAACTTCTCATCACTAGGCCACCAGAGCTCATAGATATAGTAGTATGCAATTAATATTTTCTGAGAAGCAAATACTTCAGTTGTAGGAATTAGTTCTATACAATTTGAACTTTATTTCCCTTTTAGGCCATCACAAAGTACACCTTAGTGACAGCGAGTTTGAAATTTTTTTTAATATTTATTCTTAAATCATGTGTGAGTTGTTTATATATACTTAGTAAAGATCGTTGTCTTGAAACAATATAGCTTTTAGAACTGTAAACATAAATATCCACGTTATTGTCTTATTTTTTCTATTTAGTATCTACATGAAAATGGAATTGTCCACCGTGACCTTAAACCCGAGAATCTTCTCTATGCAACTCCAGCTCCAGATGCACCACTCAAAATTGGTAAGAACGTTTCCTATGACCTATGTTTCCTAGAGAAGATGAAATTTGTTCTTTGCCGTTGTAAAATATTACTCTACTAAGTGTTGTTTCACTTGATTTTCTTGAGTAATTAGCATATGTAAATGAATATTAATTTATGGTTTGGGGAATTTAAGTTCTCTGTCTTAGAATATTAACTTAGAAATAGGGTCTAGAAGATTATGCTATCAGCTAGACATGAATCTCAACTTTTAGAAAGCATTTTGGACTTTATACATCAGTCTGTATAGCTAAAATGAAAATTAACAGACAATGAAATACTTTTGGGGCTGATGTATTATTATTCCAACAGTTAGTTGGAACTAATTTTTAAATAATCAAAGACACCAAATATCTAGGTGCATATTAGCAAACCGTTTCTATGGTAAATCAAATAAGTATAGGAAATGTCAGCTGAAATAAAGATTTTTATTTTTGTATGACTTCCAAGAATATTATAGCTGATAATATGTAAAGTGGCATAGTGTAATAGGAGGCTTTTCTTAAACTTCATTTGATCCTGAAATCAACCCCCAATATCTCTCTCTCTCTCACACCACACACACACCCACACACCCATACACCCCTATTTTGAAGAACAACTTCTCCAAAGTTGAACTTTGGAAATTCTAATCTATCCAGCCCACCAAACTACCACCTGTGGAGTTGAGTTGACTCCATTTCCAAGAAGTTCTATAGGACAAAGTATATTAGCCGTACAGGGTCTCCAAAGCTGTAAATCTTTATGGATGCAGACTGTCATGTCTTTCGGCTGTATAGTATCTGGAGGATTCAAACAGCCGACATTTTTTTTTATTAGCAGCCAAGGACTATGCTGCCAAGTCTCCTCTGTCTATCCAAAGACACTTTAAATCGGCGTTTTAGGTAAAATCCATTAATTGTTACTCCCCATGCTGTTCTCAAAGTAAATCTTCATTTATAAAAGCAGAAAAATCCTTATTTCACAATGAATTCTCCTCATTAGAATCTATATTGAATTCTCCAAAGGGCACTACTCCTCTGGTGCTATCCTTTATAATGTTCTTCTGAGGAGTTCACTGCATTTACAAGTGTTAACACCTTTGAAAATTAAGTTGTACATATCACGGAAGAGCTCAGACAACATAATGTGCTTTATGAATGCAAGAGCCTAAAGAATAAATTCTGCAGGCCCTGCTGGCAGCCTGCATGTTCTCATAATCACTTCTGAAAGGCTGCGGACAGCAGGGAGCCTCCCATTTCCTTTGACATCAGTTTCAAAGATTTTATCCTTAAAGAACTTTCTTTAAATGGATGGATAGATACTAATTTAGGCAGGAGAGCCTTTCTTTCTGAAGGGCTTCCTGCTGCTTTTGCTGATAGGGATCAGGCCTCTCAGTGGAAAGGTGGGTTTACCTTTGAAGTCTAAAATGGCAACAATTCTGTACCTACCTCTCTCGAAGAAAGGCCTGGAAGGGCTTCCTGATATTTCCTGAGTGACAGAAATGTAGTGCAACAAATAACCTCATAACAGCAGCAGCTTCTGGTATTATTTTCCCTGATAATATTCTGAGGAGTAAATAAAAAGGATTTTTTTTTTGCAAAGAGACATGTTTTCTATTCTCTACGTAAGAGTAGCCTCTTATCCATCAAATACACTAGGAAAAGACATTATTTCTTCCAAACAAAATAAGCCATTTGATACTTTTATTTCCTTGACATTTGTGAAAGTTTAGTTTTTCATATTGATTATCCCCATTGGATTGAAGATTCTGAACCAAACTACCAATTCTATATTATACCATAAGCTTCAGAATTAATAATACTTGATAAAATATTAACAAATATTCAAAGGGAAATAACTAATTGACTAAAAGTTGAGCAATATGAAGAAAGCATAATATTAATTTAGAAGTAGTCTTTTATCTCCCTGTGTCATTTTTCTCAAATATAAAGCAAGAATTCATTTTTTTTTGTTTTCAGCATCCTCTCCCAAACAGATCATCTCCACTCTACCCACGTCACCATCAATTACAAAAGTAAACAAACAGATCAGTATATTTTAAGTTAATAGAAACATCCAATGTTCTTATAGAAGCTGAAAAATAATTTAATTGAACAAAATTTCATTGTAATGTTTTTTTCCTTTATTGCTAGCTGATTTTGGACTCTCTAAAATTGTGGAACACCAAGTGCTTATGAAAACAGTGTGTGGAACCCCAGGGTACTGCGGTATGTGCTTTGATTCTGTTATTTTAATTTCTTCATATTTCAAATCCATTTTTTTCCAGTCATCTGAATTCTTAAGTTCCTAACATCTCTGTTTATGCATGTTTATAATGCGATGGAAGTCTCTATGAAGAGAACATATGTCAATTGTATTCTTCAGAATACCTTTTGCCTTCCGTGAGGGATTGAATGTATTTGCTTGGAGGAATCTCCGTTAGAAGAGCAAGGGCAGAGGACAGTTCGGAGAGGAAGAATTGAATCCTCCTGCTCATGCCTCTTCTGTACCATAGGAGGAGAAAGACTGCTACCGGAGAAGCAGGCAGGGGAGGAGCAGAGTGTATGTTTGGAATTAGAGCTGTGAGCTCTTTGTCACTTTCTTGTTTGCTTTCCCTTGAGAAGTCTTGTGAATAGCTGAACGCTGTTAATTTATACGTGTATAAGACAACACTGTGATTTGGAGTGTTGTTGTTTGTTGCCTTTGCGTCATCTCTGCCTCATGGGAATCCCATGCACTGCAGCAGGGAGCATTCTCCCATCCAGCAGCATCTTCACATGTTTGCCATTGTTTCCCATTGTTAGTGGGCACTGTGTATTTTGAGTGTTTTCCAACCTAGGGGACTATATCAAGCAGTGTTTTGTTGGAAGTTTTGATTTGCCAATTTTCAGAAGTAGTTTAATAGGCCTTTCTTCCTAGTTTGCTTCATTGAAATCTGCCTACCAAAAACCTGTCTACCATGATGACCTTACTGCTATTTGAAATACTGATGGCATAGCTGTCAGTGCCGTAGCAAAACTTAAGCCACCACACAGCAACAAACTGACAGATGAGTGGTGGAAAATGGAGCAGTTCATACTCAACATTGCTGGGACTGGCCTGGCCCCACAAAGCAAACACTGCAGGAATTTTGCCTGCCAAAGTGGAGAGGATTATGCTAAGGTCTTCACATCCTCTTGCCTAGTTTCTCGCATGGGCCTGTGACATCCATGCCCCACCCACAGTTAAGAGATTAAACAAAAGGTTTTGATCCACAGCAGCAGCCACCAGTATGGATTGAGGCTCAATGTCAAGAAGACAAAGATTCTCACCACTGGGCCAATTGGCAGCATCAGGATGGATGGTGAAGAGATTGAGATGGTACACAGCTTCAGTTTGCTTGGGTCCACAGTCAACACTCTCGGCACCAGCAACCAGGAAATTAGAAGACGTATTGACATGGGAAAGTCTGCTGTTAGGGACCTCTCCAAAGTACGGAAGAGCAACGGTGTCTCTTTGGAGACTAAGGTGCATCTGATACAGGCCATGGTCTTCGCAATCACCTGTTATGCATCAGAGAGTTGGACAATGACTAAGGAGGATAGAAGGAGAATTGATGCCTTTGAGCTGTGGTGCTGGAGAAGAGTATTGAGGGTACCATGGACTGCTAGGAAAACAGACAGATTCATTCTGGAAAGGGTCAAACCGGGATGCTCCTTGGAGGCAAGGATTCTAAGGCTCTGTCTAACATACTTTGGACATGTTGCAAGGAGGGACAGGTCCTTGGAGAGGGACATCATGCTTGGTAGGGTGGAGGGACAGACCAGAAGGGGAAGGCCCCCTATGAGGTGGATTGATTCAGTGACTGGGGTAATCGGGATGGGTGTGTCAGAGATGGTGTGATTGACACAGGACTGAGCAGAGTATAGGGATGTTGTACATAGGGTTGCTATGAGTCGCAAGCGACTAAATGAGCAGAAACCACTCCTAGGTGCCCCTCCAGAGTGTTTTAAATTGCATCTTCACAAAGGAAGACTTTTGGATGGCCAACAGACACATGAAGAAAAGCTCAAAATCACTGGCAATCAGAGAGATACAAATCAAAACCACAGTGAGATACCAACTCACCCCAGCAATAGTAGCATAGTTTTAATAGGACAGTAAGCAATAAATGTTGGAGAGAGTGTAGAGAGATTAGAATTCTTATATTCTGGTGCGGGGGATTGTAAGGTTGTACAGTTACTCTAGAAGGCAATTTGATGTTTTCTCAAAGTGCTGAGCATATAATCCCATATGACCTGGCTATTCCACTGCTAGGTATATACTCCAAGGAAATTAAAACTGAGACACAAATAGAGATTTGTACACCAATGTTCATAGCAGCATTATCCACCATCCTGAGATCATGGAAACAGCCCAAATGTCCAACTACAACTAAATAGATTGAGAAATTGTAGAATACTATGCAGCACTCAAAAACAAATATTTTGAAAAATACTGTAGAGACTGGAGAGCATTATGCTGAGTGAACTAACTAAGTCTCATAAGGACAAATACTGCACAAGACAATCAGTGTAAAAAATAGAAAGATTACTAGTAAAACATGTCTAAAGACCCAAGACAGAAAGGAATGGGAACAGAGGGGTGAGAATGGCTAGGGACAAAATCACAAGGTTGCACAATTTGGTGGGTGGAAGGAGGGCATAAAGGAAATTTGAAAGATCTAGCAGAGACCTGAAAAGACAAGGTAATGGTGGACATAGTCCAATTGTGATTAATTTTATAAAACCTAATGAATGGGAATGATTGCGTGAAGTACAATGTGAATGAAGAA
>NW_006399800.1:15597895-15600418 GCF_000299155.1 Elephantulus edwardii | reverse complement strand
TTTTTACATTGATATTTATTTTATCAGAGATTAATATCGCTACTCCTGTTTTTTTTCTGGTTGCCATTTGCTTGGTATATTTCCCCCCACTTATTTGTGTTTTATTGACTACGCAATATGTGGATCATAACCAGGTATGGCTAACAAAGAGAAGAAAGAAAATCCCAGAACACTTAATTATGCTCATGCAGACCTATCCCTAGATCAAGAAACTGCTATCCAAACAAGGTAAGAGAACACTGCATGGTTTAAAATCAGCAAAGGTGGACATTAAAGTTATAGCCTTTCTCCAGGTCTATTCAATCTGTACACTGAGCAAATAATTTGAAAAACTAGACTCCTTGAAGAATGTATCATCAGGATTGGAAGAATACTTATGAACAAGCTACACTATACAGATGACACAGTCTGGATTGCTAAAAATGACTAGAACTTGAAGTACTTACTGCAGTGGATCAAAAACAACAGCCTTCAATGTGGATTGCATCTCAATACTAAAAAGACAAAAATCCTCTCCTCTGGACTGATGAGCAACATTATGTGATAAGTGGGAAAAAAGATTGAAATTATCAACAATTTCATCTCACTTGGATCCACAATCAACACCCTTGTTACCTGCAGTCATCAGATCTGTTACCAGCAGATCAGGAGACTTATTGCATTGGGCAAGTCCACTGCCTGGGACATCTCCAAATAACTGAGGAACAATGATAGTTGTATAGTTAGTTGAAGACTAAGGTGTGCATGATTCAGGTCATGGTGTTTTCAGTCACTTCCTATGCATCTGAGATCTAGACAATGAATATGGATGAAAGAAGAAGAATTGATGCCTTTGTGTTGTGTTGGAAAAGAATACTGAGTATTCCATGGACAACTAGAAAAACAAGTAGCTATGTCAGGAAATTTGATCAGAGTGCTTCATCAAGGCAATGATGATGAAACTTTGTTTCACATAGTTTGGACATGTTCCTAGGAGACACTTCATCATTGCCTTTAAGAAGCACTCTGATCAAAATTTTCCTAAAACATACCTACTTGTTTTGGCAGTCCATGGGATATTTAGTATTTTTCTCCAACACCACAACTCAAAGGTGTAGAGTCACTGTAGGTCACAGGCAACTCGACAGCACATAACAACAACAACAACAATAATATACTGGTTGGTTTTGTTTAAGCCATTATTTAAAGTCAACAAGACCTCATGGAGGGCCTTTGTATATAAAAGTCTGATCTTATAATTTGGAGGAATATTCTTCTAAGTGGTATAGCACTCTTCTATCAGTTTGTTGAACTGAGGTAACCTAGGGTTGCTCTATTGCTGAACCTTGTGCCATTGGGGTATTAAATGCCATAATGGTTACCCATGGTGGACAATCTTTAATGGAGCTCCCAGTTTAAGACCATTTTCAAAGCAGGGGTGGCATTCACTTCCTAAACAACATGCCTCTGGAATCTCTTAATGGCTTTTGAGAAACAACAATAGTTTTTGATAGGCTGATAGGCTTCAGGTCTTTTGTTCATAGGGTCATGATGAGTCATACTCAACTCAACAGCAGTCAGTATCAGCATATTAGAAATGATGAGTACGGCACAAGGTAGGAGGACAGATTTTAGAAATGTTGATCCTAGGCTTGCAATGAGACATATGCAACTCAACAGCACTTAATGACAATATGACTGAAGTAGGTGTAAAACATTGTCTTTGTGGACTATGTTATCTAGTTTAACTTGATTGTACCCCAAGACTATAGTCTGAAGACCCCAAGACTTTCCTTCACGAAGTTTATGATTGTTGTTGCTGTTGTGTAATGGTGAGTTGGAACTGACCCATAGCTGACCTTCCTGTAGATTTTCAGAGGCACTTAGTTACATGGGAGGAAACTTCCCATCCTTTTTTCGTAGGGCAGCTGGTGGATTTGAACCACATACCTTTCAAATCGCAGTGCAGCTTCTTGCCACTAGGCCACCAGAGCTTTCTGGTTTATGATTAAGATATTTATAACACTTGCCTCCTGTTGCTATATACATGGATATATTTACAGTATATACTAATATGAATATATAACTATCATCTACCAAACTTGTATATGTTCAGGGGTACACTTCTTACCACATGTCTGTGTCTGTTTGTCTTGCCTGTCTGCCAATGTATCTGCTTGTAGATTCATGTTTATTTTTGCCAGGATTGCCACATTATGTATGTAATCATGTTTACATGTTTTATCTTTATTGACTGCATTTCATGTGTGCTTTTCAGTGTTTTCCCTTTCTTGTTATTGTGTAAACTGTAACTTTATATATTACCTTTCCCATCACCCATCTTGGTTTTTTTTCTTTTTATTGCTTTGTTTTCTTTTTCTTTCCTTTTACCCATCTTACTATGTCTTATTTATTTACTGATTTTTACCTCCTCTGGCTTCCTTCATATCGCTGGTAAGCATCCAGGAATGGTTCTGTCTGTGTTGTAAACCTTTTTTTTTTTAGTTTTTTGGGGTTTTTTTAATAATAGATGACTCATCATTT
>NW_006399800.1:15589106-15597795 GCF_000299155.1 Elephantulus edwardii | reverse complement strand
TAAAAACACCCGAAAATGTGGCAACTTAAGAAATTCAGTGTTTAGTGCATGGAAGAACAATTACAAAAGCAGAAGTTACTTTTTTAAAAATTGGTTTAATGACACTGCTAAAACAAACTATGACAGACTAAGTGGCTAAAAAACAATAGAAATTTGTCCTTCAGAATTCTAAAAACTAGAAATCCAAATTCAGTGTGTCCACAAGGTTAGTTCCTTCTGGAAGTTCTGAAGGACAATCTGTCCTCTGTCTTTTCTAGCTACCAGTGGTTGTTTGCATCACTTACCTTTCTTTGGTTTATAGACACATCATTTCAATCTCTATCATAGTATAATACTTTGCTCTGTGTCTCTGTGACTTCATATGGCCTTTTCATAAGAATAGTGTTGTTATTGTTGTTGTTAGGTGCTATCGAGTTGATTACAACTCATAGTCACCCTATGAAAAAAAAAATACCCGAACCCTGCTCTATCTTGTGCTATCCACGCACTACCTGATACATGAAAGCCCATTACAGCAGTCACCGTGTCAATCCACCTGGTTGAGCATCTTCTAGTGATCAGTAAATTTAAGGCCACCCTAATCTTCTAAAACCTCTTGATTACATCTATAGAGACTGTATTTACAAATAAGTCAGAGGTACCAGGAGTAAGGACTTCAGTAAATCTTTTCAGAAGATACAGTTCAAACCACAGTGCCTGTCTTGTCCTATTAGAGTTTCCCTGGTTTGGAAACATACACATAAAAACTATATATAAATTTATTTTAACCACGTTTTATGTGGTAGAAATCTGGCTGAAGAAAGAATTCATTTAAGCAAATGAATGGCTGACTCTACAGAATTTTAGAAACTTCAGTGTTAATATATGTCCCCATCGTATTGAGATCCAAAGAATTTATTGAAATTATTCACCTCAGATTGCAAAACTGAATAGGAATATAGGCATGCAAGAGTCTAAAATTATGAAGGTAGTTTGTTTTGTTTTTTTTAAAAAAAATAAAAGACCAGAGTTGCTTAGGGGCAAGTATTTCTTCATAAAAAGAAATATAAATTGTTATTTTTGTCTTTAAAATGCTTTTGATTTTAACTTTTAAAAAAATTTCAGAAGTATTACTTGGTCATTTTAAGAAGTAAAGCTGCAAAAATGTGTCATCCATAATGATAATGGCCTGAATTTCATCCTTCCATTCCCTTCTCTGTATCTCTATGTTCAAATAAATACTATAAACTTTTACTTTTTACTAATTGATACCTCAGTCACCACACCACCTTTGGCTTGATAGCATCACTTCCACTTGGTCAACTGATCTCTTTCTATGTTGCTGTTGTTGTTGTTGTTAAGGGCCATTGAGTTGTAAGTGACTCATAGCAACTCTATGAATGAAAAACTTGAAGACTTGTATAACTTTCATCGTTTCTCCACGTTCATAGAGTTGTTAGAGACAAGCTATTTCGGAAGCGGATGCTACTCCTGCTTCCAAGTTTGTTTTAATCTGCAGGCCTCAGGCCTGGTTTAATTGTTTTTGGTCAAACATTCTTCTAAGTGGTATAGCACTAGTCCACTAGCTGTACAGAGGTAACTCGTGGTTTCTGTGAAGCTGAACACTGTGACACTGATGTGTCAAATTTGATAATGGTTACCCATGGTGGACAGTGTTTGGTGGAACTCCCTGATTAAAGCAAGCTTGGAAGCAGGAGTGACATCCACTTCCAAAACAGCTTTCCTCTGGAAACCCTATGAACTTGGAGAAACAATGAAAGTTATACAAGTGTTTGGGTCTTTTATTCATAGGGTCACTATGAGTCATCTATGACTTGACGGCACTTAAAAATAACAATTGATAACTGTAGCTGAAGAAAACTAGACATTAATATGTAATATTTAAAGAAGCCTTGAGCTGCATAGCCATGGTGGATTCTACAGCAATATCCATGCAGGTAATGTGTTGCTCTGGCATTACTTGTATGGTTCCTCATACTCCAAGATGGCTGCTTGAACACAGCCATTACATCTGCATCTAGTCTGCAGGAAGGAAGTCAGGCTAAACTCAAAACTCACTGCCTTTGAGCAGAAACCACTCCTAGGTGCCCCTCCAGAGTGTTTTTAAATTGCATCTTTCTTCTTCAGAATTACGGGTAGATTGGAACTGACAAAAAGATACCACCTTTGGGTTACTAGCTGATCTTAGAGAATATGCCACCAGAGCAACCTTGGGAGTTTTACATTAGGCCTTCTTCCTTCCTTCTGGAAAGTAAGGAAAACTTTAATCTCTTTTGAGTAGATTTGCTCAACATGTCACTTACACTTATACTGGTCAGTGCAGTCTCCATTCGGCAGAGAGACAGACGGTGGTGTCTTTGGCTGGACAGGTTGCAGTCCCAAATGTTCCCAATTAAGGATGTTGGGTTATAAAACTTAAGTTTCTGCCATAGATTTATGTGTTAAGATTGTTGTTTTTGTTAAGTGCCGTCGAGTCACAGGCGACTCATAGTGACCCTACGAAGGAGAGTCCTCGACTCTTGGGTGCCTTTCATCCTCTCTCCAGGTTCATAGGGTTTCCGGAGGCAAGCTATTATGGAAGTGTATGCCACTCCTCCTTCCAACCTTGTTTTAATCGGGGAGCTCCACCCCACTCTCTCCCCATTGGGTAGCCAACCATTAACGCATTTGACACATCAGTGTCACAATGTTCAGCCTCACAGCAACCGCAAGTGACCGCTGTACAGCAACTTGTACACCAGGGCTATGCGACGTAGAGGAATGTCTGAACAAAAACAATGAAAGACAGGCCCGGGGGGCCGCGGATTAAAAGTCACCCACCTTTGGCTTGGTAGCATCACTTTCTGTCCACTGGGCCAGCTGATCTCTCTCTCTGGTGTTAAGATTAACTATGGAAAATATGACCACTTTTGCATCAAGACTAAGAAAGGGATTGTGCTGGTAGAGAAGAATATTGAGTTTACCGTGGACTGCCAAAAGAACAAACAAGTCTGTTTTGGAAGAAGTAAGGCCAAGAAGTGAGTGTAGCCTTAGAGGCAAGGATGGTGAGACTTCATTTGACTTTGGGTATGTTATCAGGGGGACCCAGGGCCTGGAAAAGGAAACTATGCTTGTATGAGGTATCAGGAGATTAAGACCCTCTTAATGAGATGTTAGTGAGATGGATTGACATAGTGACTGCAAGAATGGATTGAGATTTGTAGGAATTAAATGACTTAGCATCAGACAAGATTTCATCCTTTTGTGCATAGGATCATTATGAGTCAGGGGTCACTTAATGCCACCTTACCAACAACACCCAACACTGCACTAGGACCTATTTCCCAAGGGGCTTTTGTTTTTTTGTGAGTTGGGTGTTTTGTTGTTTTGTTTTGTTTTTTGCCTTTTGCTTTGCTTAACACTACTGACGATAACCTGTACACAAAGCCCTTCCCTCAATACTACCATATGTTCATTCTCTTCCTCTAGGTCTCCTGGGCTATGAAAATGGGTGGTTATTCAGTGACTTTGTCCCAGGAGGGATTCTACATTTATGATTAACTATGGTAATCAATTCTAAGGAGGAATGAAAGAGAACTGAGGAAAGGAAGATAAGACAAATTACGGTTTTCTCACAGGCAGGAAGAAAATTGACGAGAAGCTTAATAACTATAACACTAATTAGAAAGCTATTGCAAATGCTCTTTCCAATATTCTGACATTAGAAACCTAATCACAGCTTTTGAGTGGATAAAATATTCAGTCTATCTAAATCCTAGAATACATTTTTTTTAAAATATAGTCTGTACAACCAGACAGAAAACATAATCTTATTATAAAAATAATATTCCAGAATCTTGCTCTTGATATAAATAGTTCCATTTTACAGACAATGCCATCTTTATATGCCACCACTATACTTATTACCGTTCAGTCAATTCTGACTAAACTTGACCCTCTGTTGCCTTTATGAGACTGTAAATCTGTTGAGAGGAAATTACCCATCTATCCTCTGCAGGACCGAAGTTGTATTCAAAACCTCCAGAGAGATGCAGTCTTAGAGTTGGCAGCACAACTCTCTACCAGCTACCACCAGAGCTCTGTTATAGTATACTAAAGACTTGTTTTCTGTTTTTACTCACTCCTCCTTACAGATACCTATATCCTCTAGAGGTAATGTAGTGAGGAAGGAGCTGAGATATTGAAAATAATGAAGATAATTCTTCCACTCAGCATAAATAGTGGCTCCTTGGGGAAGGGCTAATTACTATGTTACAAGAAAAGGGGGAGAAAGAAGTAAGGAACCTCAGGGGAAAGAGAAGGAACTTTTCCTCTTTGAGGTACTAAATTAGGTATTAAAAGGAAAAGAAAACGGCTTTAAACTCTAACGTGCAAAACATATATGTGAAAATAATTGCCTGAGACTGGCTTTAGAAATCCAAATTAATAAACTCAGTGTATTTATTTATAAGAATAAGGTTCAGGATTATATACATGGGGGGGGGTGTGTGTTTTCTTGACCTTTTTCTTGACTCTCTTGACCCAGAAAAAAATAAACCAACATATTGATACCGCAGAGAAGCCGAGAGGGCGAGGGAGGAGTTAGATTTATTATAGCCATGTTGTTTGTTGTGTGCTGTCTAATCAGAACTAACCCATAGCTGACCTTCCAGCAAGTTTTCAGAGGCAGTGAATTGCACCGGAGGAGTGTGCCCATCCTTTCCCCACAGAGCGGCTGGTGGATTCAAACTGTGTGCCTTTGACGTTGCAGCACAATATCTTGCCACTACTAGAAAACTGTCAAAAACCAAAAGCCAACAGCAGGGCACAGGAAGAAGAAACCTAAGCCAAAATAGCTGAGATTTTAGTTTTCAAACAATGATATAATAAAGAAAGGTTGTCTTTTCTGTCTTGTAAAATAAGACCAAAATCTTCTTGGATAGTCTCCCCAATTCTAACCATTTCTCCTCTGACTATATATAACTACTGTCATCCATCAGTCTTGTGTGTTTCTTTGTGGAGCTTATTGTTACGTGTATATGTATGTGCTTGAGGGCAAACATATATATGTGGTAGCCATGTGTTTTAATCACTGTGCCAGTAGGAATTTTTCATGGGTATTACAGTATTTGAGACATTAAATCAATAGCATTGTTGGGTGTGTGGACTTTCTTTTCTTTCTCTTTTTTAATAGCCAGTTCTTCTGCCATTCTAACTTTAACTTCTGGCACTAAAAACCAAGCGAAGGCTTCAGAATTATCCTAGGACACTCCAACCAGACCTTGTATTCTAATTAATGATTAGGAAGTTGAAGTTACTAGTTCTGTGGCAAACAGTCATACTACCCATTCTGGCACAATCAGGCTTATTGTGAGTCTTGCTCTTATAATTCTTCTTTCCTCAAGTCAGTGAATGCCTGTTAAGGTATTCAAAGTGAACATAAGTCTTACTTTGAAAAGCATTCCATACCACAAACAAGATAAAGGTAAACATCCTATTCACAAAATGGGCACAGGACATGAACAGACATTTCACCAGAGAAGACACTCAGATGGCGAGAACAAACACATGAAGAAATGTTCAAAATCCCTAGCTCTAAGAGAGATACAAATCAAAACATATGTATCATTTCACCCCAGTAACAAGAGCAAAATTCCGCAGAGCAGCAAGTAACAAATGCTGGTGAGGTTGTGGAAAAACTGGAACCCTTATTCACTCTTGGTGGGAATGTAAAATGGTGCAACCACTGTGGAAAGCAGTATGGTGCTTTCTCAAAAAGTTGGAATTAGAAATACCATTTGACCTAGCAGTTCCACCACTGGGAATATACCCTAAAGAGAAACAGAACTGCAGCCCAAGCAGCTGTATACACACCCATGTTTATTGCTGCATTGTTCACAATAACAAAGACCAGTAAACAACCCAAATGCCCATCAACAAACATATAGATAACCTGTGGTATATTCACACAATGGAATACTATGCATCACTGAAAAACAAGGAACTCATGAAATATTATACAAAATGGGTGACCCTGGAAGACATTCTGCTGAGTGAAATATCTCAGTCACAAAAGGACAGATAGTGAATAATGCCACTTTTATAAGACAGGACTGACATTGGGGTTGAAGAAAACTAAGAAAAGAGGGGATAAATAGTGTACACTGCATTGAAACAGATGAGGGAAAGAACTGCTTAAAAAGAATATAAGATTAGGTATTATGAATAAGAGCTGCATAGTAAAGTGGACTGGGGGGGAGGGAATTGTACAACAATGAAATAAGTTTTTTTTCCAAGAGAAAAGAGAACTGGGGAGGTGGGTTGGCAGGGAAGAAAATGTACAACAATGAACGAATGGAAATACAAGTTCTCTATGAACTTTCATTAAAATCTCAATAAGAAAAAGACTCCAGATTTTCACTTAATTTTTTTAAGGCACAGAAAGGTTCTAAATTCACATCAAGTACTGTAACTTTCTTTAAAATCTTGTTTTACCAATTTTCTCTATTATTTGTTTTTATTTCTGTTGCCAGTTTGAGTAAAAGATTACAAAGCAAATCAGTCTCAACCATTCATGCATACTTTGTTTTATAATATTAATCATAATATGTACAATTTTACTATGCACTTCCAAGCTCCTCTTAGTGAATCTCATTTCCATTATGTGCATTTTTATACCTTTTCCTACTTCTGAGCTTTATCTTTCGGGAAATGCTGCCTCTTTACCCTATATTATTAATTATTGTAAGGAATGACTTTGTGTCTATCCCACCTGAATATAAAAATCATCTCCAGAATAGATTTAAGGCATTGAACACTAGTGATTGAAGACCAGATGAATTATGAGATGACATCAAGGCTATCACCCTTGAAGATTTTGTCATTACAAAGACAGAAGAGGATGAAAAGACCAAAATGAATGTCAGAAGAGACTCTGAAAATTGCACTTGAGTGTAGAGAATCCAAAACAAAGGGGAGGAATTCTGACATTTAAAAAAAAAATGAACAGAAGATTTCAAAGGACACCTCAAAAAGATAAAGCAATGTATTAAACTGCAATGTGCAAAGTGCTGGAGTTAGAATATAAAAAGAGAAGAACTTGTTTGGCATTTCTAAAGTTGAAAGAATTGAAAAACAAATTAAAGCCTCAAATCACAATATTGAAAGATAGTACAGACATGGAAGGAATACAGAGTCACTGTACAAAAAAACAAACAAAATCCAAAAACCAACGGGTTGAATTGACACTGAAAACTTTCAGGAAGTACTATAAGAACAAAAGCGAATGGTAAGAAAGAAAAAAGTTCAGGCTTCATTGAAGGCATTGGCAGAATTGAAGGCCCAGTAATCAATGGAATACCAGTTGATATGTTTTAGCTAACACACAGATGCAGCCTTGGACACACTCACCAGTCTATGTCAAGAAAGTTGGAGGATAGCAACCTGGCCAGCTGACTGGAAATGATTGGTATTTATCCCAATTCCCAAGAAAAGCGATGTATCAGAAAGTGGAAATTATGTAACAATACCATTAATATCTCTTACAAGCAAAATATTACTGAAGATCATCCAAAAATGACTAGACCAGTACATTGAGAGAGAACTACTAAAAATTCAAGCTCGTTTAGAAGAGGCCATGGCACCAGAGTTATCACTACTGATATTATATAGATCCTAGCTGAAAGCAGAGAATTCAGGAAGAATGTCTTATTTGTGTGTGGGTTTTTTTTTATTTTATTAATTTTAATGAACATTACAGAGATTTTGGATTTTCATTCTTTCACTGTTGCACTATTTTCTCTACCCCTCCCACCAGTTCGTTCCTCTTTTTTTTCTTTCCCTTGAAAGTCTGTTTTAATTGTCCCACTGCCACAGTGCTTGTCAAAACCAGTTCTGTGTGTCCTTTACCATTCCCTATCACTCCTCCCTGAGAGAGATTTCACCCTGATTCATAAGGAAAAGGGGATGGCGTATTCTCTTAGCTTCTTCCTTCTGAAAAGGGATGCTGTGGGTTTCAGGGTGAAGATCTTCTCTCACTACTCTAAAGGACCCCTTTGGCAATAGGAAACACATAGACTATTGTGGAGATTGATTTTGAAATTAAGATGCACTGTTATCAATTGTGCTTAGCCATACATGTTCATATCCCTGAAGATGCATCATGAAAGTGTTGCAGCCTAGAAGACACAAATTTAACTACCAAGTTAAAAGTACATGAGTCAAAAAATTAAAAAGCAATAATATTCCAAGTAGGGGCTCTAATAGTGGCACAAATCAAGTTACAGAGGGAAGGTAGTTCTTAAAATAAAAGGCTTATTGACTAGCTCTTTGTCTATTATAGCATAAAGGTTAGGAACCACAAGATGTAGAGGCTCAACTATGTCATTTATTGTTCTTAAGTCCTGGAGCAAATTCATTCTACCACTGGGTTGTTTTACAGCTTGGAAGTCCACATGCAAGGCAGAGGTGAAATAAGGAACTGCTTATGAGGTTTTCTGTCAATTCCAACAACTAAGAAATAGTGAGAAGATTTGGGACCTCAGAAGGCTTTTAGGACCACATAATAGGCTCTTGTGTCTAGGAGAAAATTAATATACTTACCAGTAATGTTAATGTTCACCCATGGCTCTTCTGGGAAGATCTAAATCGTTGAAGCGTCCTCTTTTGTTTCCAGCTGGGAGCTGGGGCCTGTCAGTCCTGTCTGCCACGA
>NW_006399800.1:15580612-15582310 GCF_000299155.1 Elephantulus edwardii | reverse complement strand
TTTTTCCTAACTCTTTATCCTATTACTTCCTTCAGTCTGGCTAAGTTCTCTTGCTTTCCTCATTTAGGCATAAGGGCTCCCCCAAACAATACAGGAACTATCCTCAAAATCTTTACTGCGGTTACTCCATTGCCACAGCCACTGTGTCAGTCTGTCTTGTTGAAGATCATCTCTTTTCCTGACTTCTACTTTACTAAACAAATTATACCCTTTCCCAGGGACTATTCCTTCTTAATATGGAGCCCTCATGGTGTAGTGCATTGTATACTGAGTTGCCAATTGAGTCCACTAGTGGTTCTTCAGAAGAAAGATGGGCAGTCTTTTTTCTGAAAGATTTACAGCCCTGGGAACCTAATGTACTGCTGCTATGAATTGGGCACAACTTGATGGCAGTGAGTTTGGGTTTTATATTCTATCCTGAAAACATTTCCAGGGCACCTAAGGTAAACTCTCACTAGAGTCTAAGGAACATTCTGCTTTTATTTCTTCCAGGACAGATTTGGATTTTTCTTCTGGCAATCTATGAAATGTTTAAAATGTTTTGCTAACACTACAATTCAAGGCCAACAATTCTTCTCTGATCTTATTTATTGTCCAACTTTTGCATATATATATAGTATAATTGAAAATACCATCGCTTGGATCAGGTTCGCACTAGTCCTCAGAATGACATCTTTGTTTTATAACATATTAAAGACGAATTTTGCAGCCAATTTCCCCAGGGCAATGTGTCATTTGATTGCTTGGCTATATCTCTATCTATGGCTAAGAAAAAAATAAAATAAAAAGAGAGGATGACATAAGGAGAAATGATGCCTTTGAACAGAGGTGTTGGCAGAGAATATTGAGTATTCCATGGATTGCCAAAAGAGCAAATCTGTCTTGAAGAAAGTACATCTGTAGGGACAAGGATGGTGAAACTTCATCTCATTTAGTTTGGGCATATTTTCAAGAGGAACCAGTTATTGGAGAGAGACATTATGCTGTTTTCTTCTCGTTTTGTTTTCTAACTTCAGCCTTTGCACATTTCATTATGATTTCAACAAAAGAGAGGAAGACCGTCAGTTAAATGGATTAACATAATGACTACCAGAACAGGCTTGAGCAGAACAGAAATTGGGAGGATAGAACAAGGTAGAGCAAGTTCAGATATGCTGTTAATAAGGTCACTATGAGCCATAGTCAACTTGATGTCAACTGACAACAACACCACTTCCATAGATGGTATATACACTTTATAGATGGTATATACAAATAAAAGAAAATCCTTGTCAACCTCAATGTTTCTTCATTAATCATGATGTTGCTTATTGATCCAGAAAAAAAGAACAAATCTGTCCTGGAATAAGTACAAGCAGAATGTTCCTTAGACTCTCGTGAGAGTTCACCTCTTGTAGGCTGGACATGTTTTCAAGAAGGATCTCAAAACCCAAACCTTCTGCCATCAAGTTGAGCCCAAATTGGGGAATTTCTTTCTATTGAGTTATAATCCATACTGAAGATTGTAGTCTTTGATCTTCTTCAGTAAGTGCTTCAAGCCCCTTCCCTTTCAGCAAGCCGAATTATGTCGTTTGCATCTCAAACACAGGCTGTTGATGATCCTTCCATTATTAATCTTTTTTTAAAACTATAGGGTAATATCATTTATTTCACATGCAAACAAGATTCTACTGAAGATTATCCAAAAACGAGTGGAAC
>NW_006399800.1:15578733-15579567 GCF_000299155.1 Elephantulus edwardii | reverse complement strand
CTGTGATGCTGGAGAAGAGTATTGAGGGTACCATGGACTGCTAGAAAACAAGCAGATTCATCCTGGAGAGGTTTAAACCAGGCAGCTCCTTGGAGGCAAGGATTCTGAGGCTTCTTCTGACATACTTTGTACATGTTGCAAGCAGGGACCAGTCCTTGGAGAGTGATGTCATGCTTGGGAGGATGGAGGGACAGTGCGGGAGGGGAAGACCCTCTATGAGGTGGATTGATTCAGTTACTGGGGTAATCTGGATGGAAGTTTCAGAGACAGTGCGATTGGCACAGGACAGAGCAGAGTTTTACATATTGTTGCTATGAGTCACTAGCAACTTGACAGCACATAACAACAACAATATTGGATTCTATTGGCCAGAATTTTATTGCGGATTTTTGCATCTATGTTCATGAGAGATACTGGTCTACAGTTTTCTATTTTTGTATTGTTTTTGCCTGACTTTGATATCAGGGATATTTTTCTTCATAGAATGAATCTAGGAGAACTATATCTTTTTTCTACCTTCCATTAATCTTGATGCTACGTTGTGCATCAAGTAGTCCACATTCTCAGATTATTTGCTTAGCAGACAGATTGAATAAATGTGATGAAATGAAACAACCTTGAAGCACACCTTTCTTGATTTGAAGGTATGTGATATCTCTTGCTTATGTTCAAATGAATGCTTCTTGGTCTATGCACAGGTTTCATATAAACACAGTTAAGTGTAACAGAATTCTCCTTCATGCTCTTCCAACCATTTAATTATCCTTAGCAAAATGTAACTTGTGTTTAATATTATTAATGATACTGTTTGCTAATACCCTCATTCATATATAT
>NW_006399800.1:15575916-15577539 GCF_000299155.1 Elephantulus edwardii | reverse complement strand
TCCACCAATTCTGATGCCACAATTCTCCTCATAGAGCCCAGCCTCTCGGATAATCTGCTCTGCATACATGTTGAAAAGGTATGGAGACAGGATGCAACCCTGGCGTACACCCTTCCCAATTTTGAACCATGCAGTGTTACCCTGCTCTGTTCTGACTACTGCCTCTTGGTCCAAGTATATTGCAACTTGAGGCTTGATGTTTTCTTCAGTTATTTCAGCTGTGAATTCCTGATCATTTCTTCTTTTTGTTTCCTAATGCCAGTGTTTGCACATTTCATTATGATTTTATATTTTGCTTTGTCTTCATTTCTTTCATTTGCTTTACATACTTTATATTCAAGAGCAGGTTTCAGAGACTATTCTGATATCCAATTTTGACCTTGGTGTGATCTCACAGCTTGTCTGGGTTTTGGTAATTGGTGTTCAATTCATCAAATATTTTCCTGTGGTGGTCTGTAAATTCCAGTATGATATCGTCATGGTCATACTTTGGCCCTTATGGACTTGTTTATTTTTCTTCAGTTGCATCTTGAACTTGCATATGAGTAATGGATGATCCATTCTACAGTCAATGCTCTCCTTTTTTTGACTTATGAGGTTGAAATTTTTTGGCATCTCTTTCCACATATGTAGTCAACTTGATTCTTATGCATTCCACCCCATGAAGTCTATGTGTTTTAGTCTCCCGTTTATGTTGCTAGGAAAATATATTTGAAATGAATAGATTGTTGTGTATACCTTTGAGTTGGAACTGACCCATAGCTGACCCTCCAGCAGGTTTTCTGAGACAGTTAATCACACAGGGAGGGAGTCTTACAAAATTATATACTACAAATTTCTATTATGTGATCTCTTGCATATTTCTCTCATCAGACCAGATTTCCCAACTACCAGTCCTTTCTTTTTTCCAACTTTCACATTTCAGTCACCAATAATTATCAATGTACCTTGATTGCATATTTTCTCAATTTCTGTTTGTAGATGTTGGTAAAAATCTTCATTTTCTTAATTTTTCATATTAGTGATCAATGTGCAAATTTGACTGATAGTTGTTAACTGGTCTTTCTTGTAGGTTAATGCATATTATCCTGTCACTTATAATTCAGTACTTCAGAGTAGATTTTGAAATGTTCTTTTTGATAGTGAATGTAACAGCACTGTTTGTCAATTTTTCATTGCTGCACAGGAGACCAAATAATTATCTGCTCAAAAATAGTCAATTCGAGTTCATTGTAGCTCACTAATGCCTAAGATATTTCAAGTGTTCTGTTTAATTTTTTCCAATATCTAATTTCTTAGATTCATACATTCCACATTCTGATTATGAGTAGATGTGTGTAGTTATTTATCCTCCTTTTAAGTTGTGCAACATCATCAAATCTAAGTCTTAACAGTTTTATTTCACCCACATCATTAATGTAGACTGAGGGACCAGTCCTTGGAGAGAGACATAATGCTGGGAAAGATTGAAGGTCCGGGAAAGAGTGATTGTAATATTGGAGTTTGTCAGAGGAAGCTTCAGAATCCTTGCCTCCGAGGAGCAGCCTGGTTTAACCCTCTCCAGGATGAATCTGTTTGTTTTCTTGGCAGTCCAGGGTACATTCAATACTCTTCTCCAGCACC